>NC_037676.1:75728835-75840545 GCF_003255815.1 Theropithecus gelada
GAATGGCTTGCAATGGAAGGATATGAACTTGGAGTTTGACACTGATGCATTAGATTTTTAAAAACTGAAAGCTAGCCAGAAAACTATGGAATTTGCCAAAGATATCACAAAGGAACATGAATGGGAGATGTGGCAGGACACAGAGGAAGGGGGTGACTGGAGAAATAGAAAATCATTCTGTGTTACATCCCTACTGCATTGAGACTGCTCAGTAAACCAGAGAAAAATATGTAGGAAAAAACATGAAACTCTTGCTTGAGGACCCAATTTCAAATTAAACGTAATAATATGCTGATAAAAGGCCTTAAGAAAAAGTCATATTTTACATACTCAACCAATGACTCATAAAGACAAGTTAAATATGGCTTTCTTCAGGTATATATTTTCTTCCTGGAAATAAAAATATCAGTGTTCATGAAACTGTGAATTTAAAAAAATATGTGAATGACATTTTGAAATTCACTCTTCTAAGTCTAAAAATGCCTCTTATGATTCAAAGCATTTGCAGGAACCAGGAATCTTAGAACACTATATTAAAATAATTAGGGCAACAAAATTCCATTCATTGTGTCTGTAACACACAAATCTTCAGAACTGACTGGGTAAACTCTTTCTGCTAGAACAAAGCAGTGCATTTCTACAAACGTGGCCCTAAAAATTCCAATGCACAATGTCATAGGACTTTGATTTTTATGAAAGGTGAATAAAGGTAATTATAGAAAATTACAAAAGAGTCATCACCCTGTGTTTTTTAAACCAATAATAAAATCCTAAGGCCCCGGCAACCAACTTAATAGACCCCCTCTGAGTCAAGGGGACCTGAGAGAAACCTGAAAAACTGAATTCCCAGCCATGACAGAAAGGGAGGTTGGATATCGCAGTCATTTTAGGCATAACTAACCAACATTAACATTGAAATAGAGATCATAAGACTGATGAAACATGTTATTTGTGGCAATATGGTTCTAAGTTCCAACCTGACTCTGGTATAGCATCATATGACAGATAGCAGGCCCTGAAGGAAATTAAAATATTTTACCCCAATATATATTTATATGACATACCTTGAAATGGCCCTGCAAAGCAGTCTCTTGTGGGAGGAACTTGCGCCTGTAGAGAAACTCCATTAATGTGGCCAAGCCTCCCCCTTTTTAGGTCTTTCCTGGGTCTAAGAGATGAAATGAGAGTCTGGGCTGAGCACGGTGGCTCACACCTGTAATCTCGGTGCTTTCGAAGGCCAACAGAGGAGGATCCCTTGAGCCCAGGAGTTTCAGACCAACCTGGGCAACACAGGGAGACCCCATCTCTACAAAAAGAATTAGCCAGGGGTGGTGTGCCCAGGAGTTTGAGGCTGCAGTGATCCATAACTGCACCACCGTACTCCAGCCTGGGTGACAGAGCGAGACCCCGTCTCAAAAATATAAAAAATTTAAAAAATGAGAGTCTGACAACTTTAAGGTCTGAAAAGAGACATTTACCATCTATTCTCTCTGAAGGCTGTTACCTATGAGGCTTCATCTACATAACAAGAACCTTGACCTCCACAACCATTCCTTTTATCTTAAGCATTTATTTCTAAACTGACTTTGAGTCTTTAGACAAAGCTTAACACTTTCAACCAATTGCCAATCAGAAAATCTTTGAATCTACCTATGACCTGTAAGCCACCCAACTCCTTCACTCCCCACCCAGCCCCTTCCACAGCTTCAAGATATTCTGCCTCCTTAGGATGAACCAATATGCACCTTCCATGTATTGATTTGATTTTACCTACAATTCCTGTCTCCCTAAAATGTAACTACAATGCCTAGGGCACACCTTCTCAGGACCTCTTGAGACTGTTCCTTGGGCTATGGTCACTCATTGGCTTAGAATAGACCTCTTTAAAAATACTTCAGAGTTTGGTTTATCAACAGTTTAAGATTTATTATTTATAAATTATATCATTTTGCTGCCTTTGGTACTCTAAAATGTGAGCAAGCAATCTTGATTTTTATAATGATGTAGAGCTTCTTCCGGATTTATAACACCATCAACTACTATAAATTGATACTTTGTTTCTTTCTCATGAATTTACAAAAACTATTCCACTGAAAGGTGAGTTGTAAATTTCAATATATCAATTAAATAAGATGGCTTTCTTTGAAATTTGCAAATCTATAATTTTTAAGATAAGTTGCCTAGTTTGATTTGTAATCTCATAAACCCAGATGAGACACTATACTTGAGATGGTATACTACATTTCCTAGTTTGATATGTACTCTTCTAAACCCAGATGAGATATTATACTTTAGGATTCTGATATTGACTTTGCCAGTCTAAAGACTTCCTTTTTTCTGAAGAGAAAATCAGGAAGTATTCATAGAATCACTTCAAATATTCATAGAATTTAAGAAAACAGACAAGGCACTGTGGTTCACACCTGTAATCTCAGCACTTTACGAGGTCAAGGTACGAGAACTGTTTGAGGCCAGGAGTTTGAGACCAGCGTGGGCAACAGAGAGAGAGGAGACCCTGTTTCTATTTGAATGAATGAATGAATGAATGAATGAATGAATGAATGGTTTTAAATTACATAAAATGCTAGGTGTGTGAAATTTTTTCATGCTGTTTTGAAAATATGAGGGACCATCCAAATAAAAATTTAAATTTCCTACCACCAGCTCTGAAAAGAAGTTGAGTCAAACTATTTCCTGCAGAGCTAAAAGTTCTTGATGTTGCATGACTACTAAATATTTTACTAATCTCAGCAGGGAACTGGGTTAACTGCTTATCTGTCAGATGTTTTTAATGGCCACCCCCTATGGAACAAAAATGAGGAGGGTATAAAAAAGACCTATGTTTAAAGAAAGTTCCTTGTTAGATCATTAAGGTATGTGATACACAGCACAATCACTGTGTTAAGAAAACATATATTTGATGAGTACACCTCAGATTCACTAACTGTGGAGTTGACTTCACAGCAGTAGGTAGCAATTCCACTGTAGGTACTGCACAGAGGCCTTGCACAGAAGAGTACAGGCAGCAAAGAGCTGAAGAGTGACAGTTTAACACTAAATCTTAGGAGACTCAAAATATGCTTGATTCTTGCAGCGTCTGCACCCCAGTTGTACAAAGGACCTAAATCTTTATTAAGACAAAATAGCATGTTCTTAGCAAGGCGCAAAGCAGCTTTCTTTCATAAATATTGAACTAAATAAGTAGATTAAGTTGGTTTCAAAATGTTCTTTACTACTTTTTTAGATCACTTGATGACATGTAAATTATTGTATTTATTTAACTATAGTCAACAGTACAAATCTACATTATGTTAGTTCTATTTATAACTAATTAATGTATAAGTAAACAAAATTAATTTATCCACGAAAAGTATATAGAACTGTAGCTAGCTCATGATTAGCATTAATAAATATCATAGTCTTATTATAACACATCCACTCATAATGTAATAACATACATGATAAGATATATAATTATTGAGAGTAATACTAATAAGAATAATATCTGTTACTGTCTCTTCAGTTTTTTTCCCAATCCTTTCCATAACTAACAAACACCATATCCACTTCTTTGTAACAAAAATGTGAATATACATTTAACATGCTTGGTCGTGTACCACTGTTTTAGTTGATGCATAATCTGTTTCACTCTAAATGCAACATGCTTGTCACATTAATGCCTCTAAAAGGACAAGGATAAATAAATGAATGAAATCGTATTACACAGACTGAGACACAACTTGGAATTATCTTTTCTCTCTTTTAAAAATCCTATGTTTTAGCTAAGCTTTGAAAATTACATGCTTATATTTGATAATCAAAATCTGGCAGTAAAGTATAAAAATTTATTTTTTTCTGTAAGCCACGGATAAAAATTATCTAACAAATGCAACAGATGTGATGTCAGCATTGTTTAGGGGGATAATAACATTCTTAAGTAAGTGACAAGCATGTACATGACAAAAATCCTAAACATTTGCTTTTTGCTTTTTTTTTTTTTTTTTTGAGATGGAGTCTGGCTCTGTTGCCCAGGCTGGAGCACAGTGGGGCGATCTCGGCTCACTGCAAGCACAGCCTCCCGGGTTCATGCCATTCTCCTGCCTCAGCCTCCCAAGTAGCTGGGACTACAGGTGCACGCCCGGCTAATTTTTTTGTATTTTTAGTAGAGATGGGGTTTCACTGTGTTAGCCAGGATGGTCTCGATCTCCTGACCTTGTGATCTGCCTGCCTCGGCCTCCCAAAGTGCTGGGATTACAGGCGTGAGCCACCGCACCTGGCCTGCTCTTTGCTTTTTAGCTTCCATTAACTATGCCAGTGAAGGTCTAGGGAGACAGCTAATTAGAACATAAATTACACTTACACACACATACACAAACTATTATTTTAGTTTTACATTTCCATCAAAAGAAAACACTAAGTGATTTTTTAACAGTTTCATGTCTACCAGAAAAGGAACTTCCCTCTCTGGCAGTGTGCACTCATGTTTTGACATATCCATATACATTCATTTACGTATGTATAAGAAGCCACATTAAATGGTAAAGGGCTTTGTAAAGAATTAACCTTTTAATAAGAAAAATTCTTTTCAACATTAAAGGAAAATTATGGTTACACAGGTAGTCAGTATACCATCAAACCAATACAAACTCTTTTCTCTATGGGGCAAACTCTACTATTTCTAATGTATTAGAATTCTGTTGTATTGAATATCACTTCAAAAAATAGATACCAAACACAAGACCTTACAAATCTTATTATATACTGGCTTAATTCATAATGGCATTTAATTTTTTTTTTTTTTTTTTTTGAGCCGGAGTCTTGCTCTGTCACCCAGGCTAGAGTGCAGTGGCCAGATCTCAGCTCACTGCAAGCTCCGCCTCCCGGGTTCACGCCATTCTCCTGCCTCAGCCTCCCGAGTAGCTGGGACTACAGGCGCCCGCCACCTCGCCCGGCTAGTTTTTTGTATTTTTTAGTAGAGACGGGGTTTCACCGTGTTAGCCAGGATGGTCTCGATCTCCTGACCTCGTGATCCGCCCGTCTCGGCCTCCCAAAGTGCTGGGATTACAGGCTTGAGCCACCGTGCCCGGCCGGCATTTAATTTTTTTTACAAAAATATTTTAACATGGTGCTTTCTACTCAGGAATTACAGATTTTCAAAATGTATGATATATATTTGAATTGAAAATACAGTTACATTTATGACAGACCATTTATGATTTCCACATCCAGACAAGATGAAATAGATTAACTTTTCCTTATTTTTCCTGCTTAACTACAAAAAGCTCTGGACCTTATACATAAAATAAGCATAAGGGGATTGTGAAATGTGGAGAGAAGGTGGAAGACTGACTAAGGTCTTTGGGACCCAAGGAATAATACAGTGGTGAATTCCTGAGTTTTCTTTTTGCTTTACATATCCTGGGCTGGGTACTAGAAAAGCCAGCAACTTAAGAATGCCAATGGGTATAGGCAGGAAAAAACAGTCCTAAGAAAGTCTGCTCTTTCTAACCAAAGGACCAGAAAAATAATAATATAACAAGATATAAATCTCTTAGGCAATAACTGCCCTACTCCAGGCAAACACCACGGAAAAAATGGCAGATCCACCTCCATTCCTAACAGCAAAAGGCAATTTGGAAGTCTACACTTTCCCCCTCACCAGACTGTAATGAGGTGACCCAATTTCCTTGCTAAACTTGTGACAGAGAAGGCCAAATGGGGAGTCAGAATTTTCATCTCTGTTGGATCCCTGGACAGTCCCCTGTACCTGGTGATGATGGGGCGTCCTACTCCTCCTTGCCAGGGCGGTGTCAGTACAGGCATGGTGGAAGGTCAGGACTTTTACCACCACCCAGCTATAACAATATGCCTCCTCCCAAGAAGATGTCAACAGAGGCTAGGTGGAAAATGTGAACTTCCAGAAAAAAGGCAGCACCCCTATTCCCTAACTGGTACAATGTCAGAGGAGGCTTACTGAAACAGAAATTTTAGGAACATAGTACTCAAAATGTCCAAATTCAGTAGAAAATCACCCTTATACCAAGAACCAGAATAATCTCAACTTGAATGAGAAAAGGCAATCATCAGATGCCAACAAGATGTCACAGATGATAGACTTATCTGACAAGTATTTTAAAGTAGCTATCATAAAAATGTTTCAATAAGCAATTACACACACACTTTTGAAACAGATTTTTAAAAATAGTCTCACGAAAGAAATACAGGATAACTTAGTAGATGGGCTTCATAGCAAAAGGGAAAGAACAGAAGAAAGTATCACTGAACTTGAAGATAGAAAAATATAAGCTCCCCAATCTGAAAAACAGAGAAAAACAGACTGAGAAAAAAACAAATAGTGCTTCAAGGGTCTGTGAGATCATAACGATCTAATAACTTGTGTCATCAGGGTCCCAGAAGGAGAAGAGATAAGTGGGACTGAAAAAAATTCAAAAAAATAACGGCTTAAAAATTACCCAGTTTTGGTAAAAGATAAACCTACACCTTTAAGAAGCTGGGTAAGCCCCAACAGGATAAAAACAAACAAATCAACACACAATCAAGCTTCTGAAAATTAAAGGCTAAGAAAAATCTTGAAAGAAGAGAGAGAAACAACTCCTGACCTACAGAAGTAAAAGAATGACAGTAGTTTCTCAACAGAAACCACGGATGCCAGAAGGAACAGGCATAACGTTTTCCAAGTGCTGAAAGAACTGTCAGCCCAGACTTTTATATCCAGAAAAAATATCCTTGAGGAAGAAAGGAAAACCCAAAACATTCTCAAATACAAAGAAATAGTCTGTCACCAGCATACCTACCCTGAAACAATGGCTAAAATTAAGTTAATGAAACAGAAAGGAAATTATAAAAGCAGGAAGAACAAACACGAAAAAGAGTATAAATATTGGTAAACACAACAGGCTTACCTTCTCTTTTTGAGGTTTCTAAATTATATTTGACATTTAAGCAAATATAATTAGCACTGTCTAATGTGGTTCTAAAAGCATGTAGAGGAAATACATTATAAAGAGTCACATAAAGAGCACTGAGATAGGCACAGTATAGCTTCTGAGATAGTCTCACCAAAAATGCACAACCTCAATCTAATCATTTGAAAACATCAGGAAAACTCAAATTCAAGAACATTTTACAAAATAGGTAATCGATTTTCTTCAAAAGGGTTAAGATTATGAAAGACTGAAGAACTGATACTTGATTGGAAGAGACCTGAGAGACTTGACAACTAAATGCAATGTGGATCCTAGACTGGATTCTGGACCAGAAAAAGGACATTAGTAGAAAAACTGGCAAAATTTGAATAAAATCTGTACATTAGTTAAGAGTATTATATCGTTTTAAATTTCCGGGTAGTGATAATTATACTATGGTAATATAACCCGTAACAATAAAGTCAGTACTACTTTTTTACTTTTCTGAAAGTTTAAAATCCCTTTTTAAGGGCCATTTACAATATGAAATAAAATCATTAGTGCTATGAATTAAGGAGACTTGAAGGTAGCCAAGAGCCTATTAAGAATAGATAATAAACTTAAGTTTTTCTTTACATGCCAGAATTTTATATTTAAAGAGTCTTCAAATAATGAAAGAAGAGAATCTGGGGGTACTAAATTTTCTCTTAATTAGAAAAACAAAGTCAGTGGGGCAATGTAGTACTGTCTACCTCTGATATGGAGAGGAAAAAAGGGTGCAGAAAACATTTCTAGTATAAAGGCCTGGAAACTTGTAATATTGAAAGCTTCATGAAAAAGAGGAGTAAAAGCTTTCTCCTTAAGTCAGAGTTTTAGAGGAAAAAAAATAATAACATAAGCCTATGCATGAGAATTACCGTAATGGGGACCAAGAAACTTAAACCAAGAAACATCAATACAAGCTACTTGATTTGCAAAAGATAAGAAGAAATAAGTTGGTGCTTAAACTACAAATCCAAATTGGTAGCAAATACCACTACCTATGACAGATTCTTTTTTAGATAGTCCTATTTTTACTCTAGGAAAGCATTTCTACCACTACCTCAACCTTCTCCTCTATCATTCACTTCACTGCAAAAAGTTTGCACTAAAGCCACCCTAATAGGGAACAGTAACCACATAAATACCAACTCTATTAGGTTTTTCTGTGCAGCATTTGACACAGAATTTGATGGAGAGTCAGGAGAGACTACTGCCCCAGAAACTAAGGGAAAACAAAGTCCAAGAAGAAAAAAGTTTGGATTTGAGTCCAGCGAGATTAAGTGCTTCGGAAAATAAAACTCAAAACTATTCAGAGGACTGGAAACAGAATCCAAAGTCTCTATAATGTATCATTCACAAATGTCAGGATGCAATCCAACATTACTTGACATAGAATAAACAGAAAAAGGTGATTTATACTCAGCAGAAAAGACAATCAATAGACACCAAACTCAATACATCTCTGATGTTGAAACTGGGGGGATAAAACATGGTGTTTAATGTACCTATGCTAACTATATTTGAGCATGTATAGGAAAATATATCTGCAATGAATGAATGGATAGAAAATCTCTGCAGAGAAACAGAAACTAATGAAAAGGACCATATGGAAATTCTAGAAATGAAAAATATAATTACACAAAGTAAAAAAAAAAAATTTACTGGATTAAGGAGATAGGAGTCAACTGAACTTATAGGTCATTAGAAATTGTACAATCTGGGCCAGGTGTGGTGGCTCATGCTTCTAATGCCAGCACTTTGGGAGGCCAAGGCAGGTGGATCTCTTGAGGCGAGGAGTTTGAGACCAGCCTGACCAATATGGTGAAACTCCATCTCTACTAAAGATACAAAAATTAGCCAGGCGTTATGGTGAGTGCCTGTAGTCCCAGCTACTCAGGAGGCTGAGGCAGGATAATTGCTTGAACCTGGGAGGCAGAGGTTGCAGTGGGCTGAGATTGCACCACCGCACTCTAGCCCTGGGCGACAGAGTGAGACTCCACCGAAAAAAAAAAAAAGGAAGAAAAAAAATTGTACAATCTGAAACTAAGAGGAAAAAAATGAATAACGCCTCAAGGAATCTGTGGGACAATATCTAAAATGCATGTAAATGAAGTTCCAGAAGGAAAAAGAGAAAAAAGGAGACAAATCATTTGGGGGGAAAAAATGGCCAAAATTTCCCCAAATTTTATTAAAATAATAAATATATAAAGGAAAAAAGATATACAGTGAGATGAACAGTGTACCCTAAAAGATATGTCCAAGTGCGTAGCCCTAGTACCTTTGAATGTGACCTTGTTTGAAAATAAAGTATTTACAGATGTAATTAAAGATCTAGGAATAGATCATTCTGAATTTCGGGTAGACTCCAAATCTAATAACAAGTCCCTTTATAAGAGACAGCAAAGAAGAAGGCCATGTGAAGATGGAGGCAGAAACTGGAATGATGAATCTACAAGCCAAGGAAACCAAGAATTGCCAGCAGCCACAAAAAGCTAGAGAAGAGGCACAGAACAGATTCTTCCTAAGAGCCTCTAGAAGGAACCAACCCTGCCGACACTTTGATTTCAGACTTCTGGCCGCCACAACTGTGAGAGAATAAATTTCTTTTGTTCAATCCAATGTGTTTTTATATAATCAATTATGTAATGAATATCTTATATTTAGAGATTTTCCCATATTTTGAATTATTTTATCTGAACAGATGTCAAGTTTACCAGTTAGTAATTAATTAGTCAATTCAATGAATATTTTAAAAGAATTGGTAGAATTCCAGCTTCTGACAACAGGAGAATGAATTCACAAGACAAAGTATTTTGCAGATATCAAAGTATAGACAAAATAAAAAAATATTTGAAGACACTAGAATGTTACCAAAATCAGGCAGATACCAGGGCAGAGATTTCCCTTGAAAGATCAAAATGTATGCAGTAAGAATTATGAGTTTATGACTTTTTGGTTTTGTTTTCATCTTGTGCTTCTATAGTTCTACTGGTGGAAAACTGTAGTTCTACTGGTGGAAAACTGTAGTCTTACCCGCTGGGGGACGCAGAGAAAGGGTTTAGGGTTGGCAAATGAACTAGATATTTTGGGAAGAAATCCTAGGAGAAAGCTGCAGAAGTGGCACAACTTTAAATCTGAATCTTTTACCCCAATTCCAGCTGACTGCTAAACTTCACATGCACAAGGGAGATCTTGGAAGGCCCAATGTAAAAGTAGGCAGAAACCAGTGAGAACTGGTTGAGATTTGAAAGTCTGCTACTTTTTGAATAGAGTGCAGTCCCTAATCTGAATGCAGCTCAAATGATCGAATGCTAAAGCTTTATAGGCCTGTAATATCAGTGGCTGTGTGGCTGGCAGATCAGCTAGAAATTTAGAGGAGCAAATGCCAGAACGTAAAAAAGGCAAAGAAAGTGGGCCCCAAAATATGAGCATAAACTCAGACCAAAAAATTGGCTTTCACTATATGATGCAGGCACAGAGGAGACCACAAGAGAAAATGCTGCAGTTATAAGGTAGAAATACTGAGTAGAGTATATTGGCTGAGGGATACTACCATGGGGAAGATAAGGCTTGCCGTTTTAGCCTAAGCAACTTAACCAAAAACCAAAACCAAAATAAAAGTATTAATCTGGGGAAGAAATGATGATCCAGAGTTGCAACACGTTATCCACAATGTCCATTTTTCAAACAGAAACTAAAGATATGCAAAAATCGGGAAAAAGGTAAACCACACTCATGAATAAGGCAGTCAACAGAAATTGACTCCTAACGGGTCCAGCTGTTGGATTTAGTTGACAAAAAACTTCAAAGCAGGTATGATATAGATGTTCAAAGAATTAAAGGAAAATATAATCTCAGTATCTATACAAATATGGAATCTCAACAGAGAAAAGGAACTATAAAAAACAACTGAATGGAAATGTCAGATTTGTTGTGAAATTTTTCACAATAATCCAAAAGACTAAAGAAAAATAAATGGAGCCTTTGAGGCCTGTGGGAAAATAACAGGAGATTTAACATATGTGCAACTGGAGTTTTAAAAGGAAAGGAGAAAAGGCAGAAAACTTTTTTGGAAAAAATAGTGGTCCAAAACATTCCAAAAATGGTTAATAAAAAACACACCATTATTTTACAGTTCTAAGAAGCTAAATGAATCCCAAACTAGATTAAAAACACTCCTACATGTACCATAATCAAATTGGTGAAAAACAAAGATATACAAAATATCTTAATGCTTTTAAGTATTAAGAGGAGAGATTCCTTGCTTAAGCCTAGACAAAACACAACACATGACATACATGGTCCTGTAACAACTGGCTGTCCTATGAGAAAAAAAATAAATTTCAACTCTTACCCCATACCATACATTAAAATTAACTTTAAGTGGGTCTTAGCATTAAACATAAAAGCTAAAAGCATTAAATGTCTGTAAGAAAAGTTAAGATAAAAAATCTTTGTGATCTTAGGGGTAGTCAAAAGATTCCTCAGATGAGACCAACAAGGCATAAACCTTAGGGGGGAAAATTGAAAATTTTACTTCATTGAAATTGAAAAACCTCTGTTTTTCAAAGGATCACATTAAGATAACAAAAAGACAAGTCATAGGGAGGGAGATAATATTTGTAATGCAAATGACTTATGGCTAGGATATAAAGAACTCTTGTAAATCAATAATTATGGGGGGAAATCCCAATTAGAAACTGAGTAAAAGATGTGGACACCTGGCAAAGATATACAAATGACCAATAAGCACATGAAATGAAGCTCATATCATTTGTCATCAGTGAAATACAAACTAAAATATCAATGAGACACATTATACTCTCAATAAAATAAGACTGACCATATTAATGTGTACAACCCTCATACATAGCTGGTAGGAAGGTAATGTATGTAACACATTAAAACAGAATCTGAAAGTTTCTTATAACATTGTATGTACACTTACCATGTGATCCAGCAATTCACTCTAAGGTATTTTCCCAAGAGAACTGGAAACATGTCTGCACAAAATCTTGTAAATGAATGTTCATAAACAGCTTTATTCATAATGGCCCCAAAGTGAAAACAATCCAAATGTCCATCAACAGGTACTGAAACAATCTGTGGTATATATACATATAATAAACTAATTCTTAGCAACATGGAACATGCACGAATTTCAAAATATACTGAGTGAAAGATGCCAGACACAAAACTGTGAATACTATACAATTCTACCTATATGAAATCAGTGTAAAGGCAAAACTAATTTTTAGTGCCATAAAGGATTATGTGGTTGTCTGGAGGTGAGGAAAATTGGCGGCAAAGAGGCAGAGGCAAATCTTTTGCAATAAAGAGTCCCATCTTGATTATGGTGGTAGTATATATTTTGGTGACTGTATACATTTTTCAAAACTCATCAAACTGTACAATATGGGTGTGTTTTATCACATGTAAATTATACATCAATAAGGTTGATTAAAACACTTAACTGTAGTTATCTCTGACACAACTGAAGACACTAAGTCATGGCTCATATTTTGCATAATCATAATTAACCTCACAATTAACTAATTTCCAAGCAACTGTTACATTAGGAGCTTAACACCATTTGAATTTATTGTACGTGTTCAGATGTGTTTATCTGCCCTTGCACCTATACCAAACCCTTCCCTCTTCCACACTACCACTCTGATGAGCTCACTGAGAGCAGAAACCCTGGCTATCACTTTCATGCTATATACTCAGTGCCAAGTTGCATACCTGGTCCACAGCAGGTGCTCAATATATACTGGTTGAATTCATGAATAAATTAATCCCTTACATGTTAGTATGCATCTGGAATCTCTTGTAGGCCTTTATCCATTCTCCCTGAGCAATATTATCTGTTTCTGTGGCTTCAGTTATATCTATACACTGACGACTCTCAAATCTGTGTGTACTATGTTCTCTTACTGATCACTGGACTGATTTCAACTGCCTACTGGACAAATCCATGTGAATATCCCACAAGCAACTCAAATTCCACGTTTAAAATGGAACATGTTAAGTTCCTCTAAGTTTACTCATCTCATCCATACTAAAAATAAAACTTTCCCTAAAACATCTCACACTCAAACTATCTCACTTACTCCTCAAATGGTCTCTACTTACTTTTCAACTTATGTAAATCTAGCTTCCACCCTAACCAGGCTAGTGAAAGCATCCTCTCTGAAGTCAGCACAAGAGATCATTTAATTTTCTCAATTGAGCCTTAGACAACTATACCCTAGATCCACTCCTCCACGCCCAACAGCTTTGTCTTAACTCAATCTTTACTCTTTCTTTCCTGGATTCATTAAAAACCAGTCTAATTGGTCTATTATCAAGTCTGTCTCTTTCTTGTCTAGTTCATCTTTTACACTGCTGACAGAATTATCTTTCTGTTAGCCAATCATGTCAAATCTCTTTTAAAGATAAGTCAGTGGTATTTGTCTAATGGCTAAAAAAATTCGAACTCCCAACAATACACACACATTTTTTTCAGCCTCCTCACTAGCCGCTTCCACTTTAAATTATTTTCTAAAACACCATGCCCTTTTATGTTTTCAGTGCTTTGATGCTTCTGCCTATAATTCCTTTTCTGATCCACCTTAAAATTTGAAGTATTCTTTAAAACATATTTTAAATATTCCCTCTGCTATGAACTCTTCCCTAATTCCTTCAATCAGAACTGTTCATCTCCACTCACAATTCTTGATATCACTAACCACACTTCGAGTTAACAGTTATCAGGTTATACTTACTATGTCATTTATTATGTGGGGTAGGCATTACATACATAATTTCTTGCACCATGCTACAAACATTTAATTATTTTTTATCAGACCATTGTGTAATGTTTGAGCACTGATCCCAGGAGATAGGATTAATTTGTGGCCGTGGGTTATCTTCTTCCGCATATTGATTTTATTTGCCTATCAGTCTCCAACTTGACCATAACTCCCCATGTCCAATGTTTAGCATGCTACCCAGCATTTGTAGGCCCTTAGTGAGTACTGCCCAGTGTGAGTAAACAAATGTTCCATGTCCTGTGCTTCAGCTGAATCAATTCCAGTGTTCAATGGGATGGCATTCCATGGGCAGATTAACTTCACATCCATCTAATTCTTCATATACATGCTGAAATTATGAAAACCTCTTCACAATATACTATCTACCACCTATCTTTCCCTTAGTAAGAGTTTTTCAAACTGTAAACCTAGCACTGTTTTCCAGCAATGGTTCAAATGTTCCATTTTAGGACTTGATTCTAGACTTTATTTTGGGACACAGTCTTGCTCTGTCTGTTGCCCAGGTTGTACTACAGGTGTGAGCCACCTCATCCGGCCTGTACTTTTCTTATGCTTTAAAAAAAAAAAGAGAGATAATGCTACGGATAAAAAAAAATTTGAAAGTTTTTCAAATATCTGTTTTCTTTGATAGTTATATCTGCTTTTTGATGTGACTATGTTAAGATGGTAGAACTTTCTAGAACCTAAAATCTGTCAGGGTTTAAAATCAAGTAAAAACAAGTAAAGTACATTACTAATATGATGTTTTACGTATGTACTCCCAAATGTGTTTACATATAAAATTTTATATTAGAATAAAATCTAAAGTCCCTTCCATCTCAAAGGAGTCAGAATTCTTTTAATTTTTATTTATTATTATTAATATTATATATATTTTTTGAGATGGAGTCTCGCACTGCCGCCCAGGCTGGAGTGCAGTGGTGCGATCTTGGCTCACTGCAAGCTCCGCTTCCCAGGTTCACGCCATTCTGCTGCCTCAGCCTCCCAAGTAGCTGGGACTACAGGCACCCGCCATCACGTCTGGCTAATTTTTTGTATTTTTAGTAGAGATGGGGTTTCACTGTGTTAGCCAGGATGGTTTCGATCTCCTGACCTCGTGGTCCGCCCGCCTTGGCCTCCCAAAGTGCTGGGATTACAGGTGTAAGCCACCACACCCAGCCCTATTTATTTATTTTTTTGAAACAGGGTCTTGCTCTGTCATCCCGGCTGGAGTGCAGTGGCGGGGTCTTGGCTTTGCACCTGCACCTCCCTGGTTCAAGCACTTCTCCTGCCTCAGTCTCCCAGTAGCTCGAATTACAGGCACCTGCCACCATGCCTGGCTAATTTTTTTTTTTTTTGTAGAGACAGAGTTTCACCATGTTGGCCAGGTTGGTCTCAAACTCCTGACCTCAAGTGATCTGCCTGCCTTGGCCTCCCAAAGTACTGGGATTACAGGCATGAGCCCCATGCCCAGTCAAGGAGTCAGAATTCTTAAATGGCTTACTCAGTTGTATATATAGTTGAGGGCAGAAATAAATTTATTAATGAAATCTATGACAAAAACAAACCAATATCCGGAAGACTATGGGCCACCACCACACATTAGTCCTACTTACAGGGACTAGTCTTCAAACATTACACAATAGCTTTTTTCAAAATAAAATAAAGATTTGTAGGCAAAAACATACCAGGTATTCTGAAATAATATATGTAATGCCTACTTCACTATCTGATATGTGAGTCCATCAATAACTGTCAGTTTCCTCCCTAGTTTATCCATATATCCCCTAAATGCAGGCCCCTGTTATGTCAGAGCAATTTTTTTGAGTATATAAAATCTTTTACATGCAGCATTCCACATACTGTTCTTTCTTAAGAGTTGCCTTGGGTGAGAAAAGAACAATACATATGAAATTTCAGCCACTGTCATTTGTGGGAAAATAAAAAATCTCCTTAGATATAGCTGGATTCTGGAGAAAGGGAAATGCTGGAGTCACTTCAACATGACTTGGAATGAGTATAGGTATATAGCTGCCATCCACCTGAAGAGTACTATAATTAATTATATGTCATTAAATGAAAAATCACATCATTGCCAATCTTTTCTAGCAAAAGGAAATGTAATACATCTTTATATGAAAAATAATTTCTTCCTTCAAATACTTGATTTTTCAAATAATTCCAAGTACTAGAATTTTCATGTTGAGTTGAAATCTCTTCTGACACAAACAGAAAAGGTTATCAGTTCTACTTGGGAAGGACACAAAATGATAATCATCTTTTTCTGCATCATGATGGCTCATTTCAGATCTATATTAAAGTTTCTTTGGTTGGAACAGCTCTTACTGTGTTTGTATATTACTTATATTTTGTTGAAGTATCTTGTGTGTCTTACTATGTATGCACTGGTGCATAAAGTCTCCAAATGAGTATCACAGCGATATAGGGTGGGTGGTTAGACCCGAATAGTTTATGCAGTAATAATGGACTGTTTTGCTCAAGGCCTGCTTGATTCTTACCTGTATTACTGTGACTCACTGTGGTTTTTATATGCACCAGGATTTCCTTATTCAAACGTAGTATTTTTTTTTTTTTTTTTTTACAGGGTTTAAAATTTCAGTAAAATGAGTTGATCTACAATTCTGCTGGTTTTTATGGAAGTTCAGGTGTGTGTTATGTTTGCATATCCCTTGGACTTTGGCCTGCGTATCAAAGTCTAAAGATTCCAGATAAAACAGGTCGCTTTGCATAAACTGGGGCTGCCCACTGGAAGAAGAAACCTGAGTGTTAATGTCACTAAAGGAAGACCAAGCCTTCAGGAGACTTCTAACACATACTTAGATCTCTCCAGGGTCCTTGGAAGGTAGTAGAGGTCAAATTTAAGAGAGCTTTCTAAGAATTTTTAAGATTTTAATGGCAAATCAGAGCAGCATCTGCTGACCAAATCCACAAATGTGTTTTGCTCATTGTAGTCTAAGTAATTTCTTACGCTTTTATACATTTGTTTAATAGCCTACATGAACATTTGGTCTCAGAGGCAACACAGTAAGTTATGTTTCAATGACAAATTAAAAATGAGGGAAAACAAACAGTTGGGCCCTCCATATCCATGGGCTATGCATCCAAATATCAAAAATATTAAAAAAGAATTTAAAAATAACACAAAAAAGCAATACAGTATAACAATTATTTATATAGCATTTACATTATATTAGGTATTATAAGGCATCTAGACATGATTTAAAGTATAAGGGAGGATGTGTGTAGTTTATATGTAAATACTACAACATTTTATATAAGGGACTTGACCGTCCATGAACTTTGGTATCTTTGGGGGTCCTAGAACCAATCCTTCCTGTAGATACCAAGAGACAACTATATTCATAAGTGTGGGTGTGTATGTACATGCATTATTTCTTTCTCCATATTATCCTAAGAGAAATTTACAAAGTTGTACTTGTATTGATCTCTTAACAAAAACGAATACCTTATTCTAAAAAAAAAAAAGCTGCTGCAAATAGCCACCTTGATGATAACTATAAGGATTGGAAAACATGAGGTATAGGAGAGATAAGAATAAATAGGAGAAAGGTTGATTCTCAGATTCTCAGGGAGACCAGCCACCACCCTTAACTTCCACCAGCCCCATCCCAATGTAATCTATACTAAAGTCATATTGTTAAAAAATAAATAATTAAAAGAAGCCTGTGGCTACAAAAACCTGCTATTATCATATTGAACTCCACAAAAGGAGGCATATCAGTTGAAATGTATTAACTGTGAATTATATTTGAAAAGGAAAATTTTAATTTAACTGGACAGTCTCATCTTGCTGGAAACGGCATGATTATAATACAATAATGAAATGCCCCTCCATATAACACTCCTTGATTTTGGACAATAAACTAATTATAGTTTAACTAAAACACCAACTAAGTGTTTCTTTATATTATTTATGTGAGGAAAAAAAACCTAGTTTGTTATACTATACTCGGAAGGTTTCACAAACAACACTGTTTCAGTGGATGATGCTCACAGAAGAGGCACAGAATAGCAAACTGAAATGAAATCCATCTAGAAGGGATGATTTACTAAAATAATCCACTTTCATTTTCAACCTAATTTTTAATGACTAGTTTAAACAAAGAAACCACTTATATCTAATATAATTAGCATAGAAAAGCATATTAAAGATGTGAAAACATAGAATAATGCAAAGTACAACATGAAACAAATTCTTTCACTTCAGTTCAAATGCACAGCATTTCAAGAGTGTCTTTTGCATAGTAAGTTTTTTTAAAAAGCTGAATGATTTTGAAACATTTTGCCATTGTAATAAAAGAGTACACAACAAGGAACCCTGAAACACTATGTAGGACTACAATTTTGAATGAGTTCTTATAAAATGTGTAGAAGTTACAGAAGCATACGATTAGGCTGAACAACAAAGTCTGAAGTTCACAGAACTATTGAATAAAACATTTAAAAGAATATAAACAAAATGTATTAATACTTGATAATACTTGAAAGAAATAAACATTCATTTCTGACAGAGATCCAAAAGGTTCGATTCTAAAATACGATAAAAACTTCAGGTGAGACCAAACAAGAATAAAAGAACTGCTGAGAATGTGCAAGTGTTCAGTCACATTCTGCTCTCTTAAGTCAGTTTTATTAATAACTTTAATTGTATAATAATTTTACCTATTTTGTAGGTTTAAAAGAATTTGAGCTTGGATACCTACATTCAGTTGATCAAAGTAGCTTTCTGTAATTTATAAATTCAAATTAAAGACTGGGTGATGAAACAAAATTAAAAGTTAAAACAACTTTGTTTTCAATACACTCACATATTTTTACTTTGTAATACAATATAGCTGTCACATACAATGACTCTAGTAGGCTTAAATCAAATTGGAATGGGCAAGGACAGCCAAAGAAGGGTTTACACAATATTCAATAAGCAATAGTATCTGTTCAGTTTGCAATAAAATAAAAAAGTTCTAACCTAGAAACACAGAAAAAGAATTTATTGTGTTTAAGTTTCCGAAATAAAAGTAACAGAATGGCACATAATCTGTAACAAGCTGGTCCTACAATTTCTAATCTGCAGTCCAATTAAAACATTTAAGTAACAGAAACAATCTACATGTTTTTCTACCAGGTAAATATACCTGAGAGGGTAACCACAAAGAACCTTCTGCTGCGACATTATGAAGAAGGGCTACGCATGTGGCCGGACTAAGCCATTTCCCAGAGATTCTGCTCACTGCTTAGCTGCAGGTAGTGGTCCATCAGTGACACAGTATTTTACATCAATACCAGCTCATTCAACCAAGGAAGCACAGTAATATTTTAAAATCACCTGTTTATATTCATTAGTATGTAAAAATCACAATACACAGATTTGGAAACGTATAACGTGTCCACAAAAAAGAGTGTATTTTGTCAGCATAAGCTTTTTAAAAAGGCTTAAGCAATGCAATAATGAGGGAAGCAGACTCTACGTGTTGACTACAGTGAAGATATGTTAAAATTATAATTACTCTCATTGCCAAGAGCTTAGAAATAAAAACAAATTTAAAAAATTAAGATGTTCCGGTAGCAAAATTACATCTACTGTAACAATAGCTCCAAGCAAAAAATCAATTCAGAGCTTGAATGCAATTTGTGCTTTGTTTCTATAAGAATGCAGTGTTACTCTCAGACATTTCTAAATGACTAGATTCATAAATAAGCAGTGAATTTCTTTTCATCACAATTTATTTCTAATTCATCCTATGCAGATTATAGACAGAACTAAAAATTACTTAGCTTTTTTCCAGTACTTTATATAAATCCAGATCTTTTTTTAACAGTGATTTATTGTGTTTCTCAAGGTAAAACAACAAAAACAAATTCTAAAATTGTAACTTTAAATTAAGTGGTTAAAATTTCAGATGACAGAGCCAATAACTGGTAACAGCTTCTTTAAGTTCATATTAAGAGCCCAATTAAAAACACTAACAACTACCTGGCAACAGTTTGAAAGAATCAGAAGGGTTCGGTGAAGGGAAAAAAAAATCCAAACATGCAAAATACCCCCCAAAACACATGACCTTCTTTTTCATTTTATAATCTAGACTTGTAAAATTTTTATAAATACATGATCATTCTACACAATACAGATCTTCTAGAGCATTTCTAAAGGATATTACAGTTTTTGGTCTTAAGGAATAAAGACTAAGATGGAAAAGGAGATGAAAACAGTGAAATCTGAGAAAGCAATACTCTCTCTACACACAAGCTGTAGTTCATCCAGTCAAGTTAGCGGTTACAGTTCAGTACATGATTTTCAAGGCAACTAAGAAATCAAGACAGATATTTCCCTTTCCTAGAGTTAACAATTCTTTTAAAAGTTCCGATGTATCCATAAAGGAGTGCTGATTTTTGTGGGGTTTTTTCCAAAAGGAAACAAAGAATAAATAGGGGAAAACAAGTTTCCATCCCTAAAGTCACATACACAAGTTAAGTTAAACTATAAGCTAGTTTTAGACTACCCAGTGAAACAGAATTGTTGGTACCATCTGAGGCAGATGCTACCCTCCCTAGTCAGTTCAAAACATGATCCAGTAAAACAAATACACATTGTTATGCCTCAAACAACTATAAAGCATTTCATTATTCTTCAAATATCATGTTTAATTAACTCCTAAGGTAACAGACTTCTAGAATGTTGTATCTTAATGGTGTACCTGAATCAATACTAGCAACAGAATGCAAAATTCAAAACTACAATAAAGGTAAAATCATCATAAAAAGAAATTCAATCCTTATGTAAAAAAAGGGAGAACTGAGTGTGAAATACTAACACCAAATGTCTGAAGGCAGAATTTTTGTTTGTGGAAGACAGAGTGAAGAGATAGATGCACCTAATCAAGACCAAGTGGAAGACAGTGAAGAGTATGAAAAATGCTTAAAAAAGAAAAAGAAGAAGGAAAATGGCGAAGAGACAGGCAGCAAAAGAATTACTAGACAGATCAAAAATAAGAGAAAATGAGGCATGTGCATACGGCTCTTTTTTTGTCTGTCCTTTGTGTTCCTAAATAACTTAAAATGTAAGTGGCATGTAGGCCATACTAGCAGGCAAGAATGAGCCTTGTGATGGATAGAGATGAAGGATCTGAGGCTAACGAATTGTTCTGTTTTTTTTGTTTTTGCTTTTAATTCATACCTGAAAGCCTTGAATCCTTGCTAAATATTCCAGTTGTTTTGAAGGTTGTACTGGAGAACAAGGGGGAGTAGGAGAACTTCCTTTTAAACCTATGGCTTCAGCTGTAGAAGATGTTCCGTTCATAAGGAGTTCCCTGGCAATTGTCGCTGAACTATTCGATGTGGGAGATATACTGAAGAAAGAGCTTGAAGGTTGGTTCATATCTTTGGGTGACAAATAGCCTAGAGTAGTGCCAGAGATTACTTTGTGGCGGCTGGCTTCCATCTCTTGATAAACATCAGGAGACAAATGAAGAATTCCTTTTGGAGCTATAAATAAAATGAAGAACACTGTTATTACACTTAATTAAAATAAAAACACGTTATAGTATTAACTCAATGGCTTTACTTGGTGTAGTAACAAAGAAATGAGAAATACTGGCAATCAAGTATCTTTGTCATACTGTAGAGGCAACTGCAGTTTCTATTAAAAGGTGAATAATGTCTGTTTCAATTTTCCTAAAATTAGAAGTTTAAAAAATCCAAAAAAAGTGGTTTCAATGGGACTTGTGTGTAGTAGGGAAGCTATAAAGGGACAAGGGAAACTGATGTGTGGAAGTACACTGGGGGAGAAAATTGGGTATGTGCAGTGTCTTCACCCTGCATTTTAATATTTTATATCTCATAAAAGAGGCATGAAACCCCAACACATAGAGCAATTGAGGCACATCAGGTAAAATAAAGGCTTAATCAGACCAAATTTCTTTGGAGGTACAAATGCATGTATTCAACAGCCCAGTGGTCCTCTCACCTCCACAAGGATGTCCCACAGACAACTCTAACTCACAAACACATAAAAAAGCAAATGGGTATCATCTCAAAACTAGCACTGTCTCTAACTTGCTTTGCTCATACCACCATGTGGCTGCTCATGACCCGACCTAGACTCCTGGCAACCATCTTTGATTTACTCACAAGCAAGTAGTTATCATGTTGCTCAAACATCTCAAGAATTTGACCATTGTAGGGATTATCTAGTGCATTAATTCAAGCCAGGCCATGGACAGGTTCTGTCCTCTGTCCATCAAGAGGAGTGGGGGCTGTGTCATCAGCTGATGGAGCTCAAACCATACTAGAGAAGCACTTTCCTTTGACTATCATTTGTCTCAGAGAAGTTTCAAACCACATTTCAACCTGCTTATTCTAATGTCTTTTGATCAGATATCAATAATTTTCAAATGATATTATCTTTTTAAATTATTGGTAAGTCACCACTCACAGAGATGTGCTCTGAGAGACACAACTTAATTCCCTGTTCTTGCCCCTTCCTCTCCTGATGCTAACCTTCTGATTCAAGCTTTCAGTGTTTCTCTGCTGCTAGTATTCTCAGTGTCCATTTCCCAAAATGTGTTCTATAACATAGTCCCCAAAGAAAATGGTTCCATGATAAATAAAAATTGAAAATAATGCAAATTACATAATACAAATGCCTTTTGCGAAATTAAAAATACACATTAGCATAGTGAAGAATCAGAAACCTCAAAGAACAAAAATCTATTCAACTTGGTTTAACCCAGGATTCCAAGTTTACTTTATGTCCAAGCCTTTGACATAGCATGAATAAAACAGCTAACCCTTTGGGAAATGCTGGAGGCTAGCCCAACTCTCCTCTGACTGAGTCATTTCCAGTGACCTGTCTTTGAGATTGATGATCTTTTCTTCTGCTTGACATTGTCTGCTATTGGATCCCTCTGGTAAGTTTTTCAATTTATTGTATTTTTTAGCTCCATGCTTTCTGCTTGGTACCTTTAAAAGTTTTCTTTTTGTTGAAATTCTCACTTTTTTTCATGCATTGTTCACCAGACCTCAGTGGGAATGTTTATAAGGATTACTCTGAATTCTCTGTCAGGTAAATCACGTATCTCCATTTCACTAGGGTCAGTTTCTTGAGATCTATCTCATTCCTTTATTTAGAAAATGTTTTCCTGTTTCTTCACTTTTCCGTGATTCTCTGTGTTTGTGTCTGCACACTACATAAGACAACCACTTCCCCTAGGATTCATAAACTGGCCTCATACTGGAGAAGATCCTAACCAATCAGCCTGGACAGAGATTCTGGAGGCCTCTCAAACTTTTATGCTAGTGTAATCCACTTTCTTTGTTCTTGGCAGTCCCCAAGCATCAGTCCCTTGCTTGTCTCAGTTCCATAAGAGCTCTGAGACAAGCAAGACTGAAGCCAATTCTTCAGGCAACTCCCAGATAAGTTGGGTCATTGGATACATGGCACACCTCTTTGACTCTCCAGGAAAAAGTTGAAAGCTGGAGCTTTTCAACTATTAGCTTTGTGCTGGGCTGAGCAGGGGATAGTGACCACCACCACCAGCCATCACTGTCTTCATTGGCCCCGGGGTTGCTAAAACATGCCATGTCCTGTCAGCACTCTGAGACTTGCCAGACAGAAGCCAGTCTTCTGGGTAGCCCCAGAAAAGCTAAGGCATTGGATGCATAGTATACATCTTTCCCCTTCCAGGCAGAAAGAAGCTGGGAGCTGGGGGTGGGGGGTAGTTGTCTTGATTGTATGGCACTGCACTGTGGGTGGGATTATGGCATGAGGGTATCTTGAATTTCCCTGCTAATTAAGATCTGGCTGGTTTCATGCTCACCTGGCATATAGGAGCCTCTTAACTGGTTTCTGGATTTCTCATAAAGAAAATCTGTCTATAAATTATTATTGAATTGCTGTGTTCCAGGGCCTCCTATTCTACCATCTTGCCAAGGCTAGAACATTCTCTTACTTAAAGGTCTTTCACCAGTTTATCAGTTACACTAGAGAACCCAAACTCCTTAGGATAACCTAGGAAGCCCTTAATAATCTCTCTCCTACTTATCTCTCTATCTTTTCTACTAAATATTTCATGAAGATCCCATGCTCCAGTCACACAGATATATCCAATACTCCAGGCTGTCTGATTCCAACACATCTTTATTTCTATCGTTCGATTACACACATGCACATACCCTCTTAGTTGAGCTCCAACTGCTCTAAGCTTCAGGCATCCTACCAACCAATACTGTCCAGACCTCAAGTCATGCTCAGTCTATCAGGGGCGGAATGAAAATGGATAATACAATGTGATAGGGGTCTCACTAGAGATGGGTGGAGAGAGCAGTGGGAATGGGAAAGGAGAAGTGCTAAAAGCTCAGGGAAGGCTTGCTGGAGATGATGATGACAGTGAATTTCAAAGGATGAGGAGAATACAGCCAAGGAGGAAGAGGACTGATAACAGATGGCCAGCAGGAGCAAGGGCAGAGACCTGGAGAGTTCTAGGAAACCTGGAGTGTTCTAGGAAACCTCAGGCCATGCCTTATCACAAGAGCATACAGAGAGTCAGAATTGCAAATGCAGGTGGGGGCACGCAGGGGCCAAGGTACAGGGAACTTTATCCTGATGCCATTAAGTATAAAAGAGTTTTGTAAGTTTTTTTTAAAAACCTTTAAATAGCTTAAAATAATACAGACAGCCCTCTGCATGCATAAGTCCCATATCCCTGGATTCAACCAACTGTGAATAGAAAATATTTGCAAAGAGAAACAATAACAACAACAAAAACAGCAACAGAAAACCCCACACACAATAAAAAATAACAATGCAACAATAAAAAACAATACAAATTCAAAAACTAATACAATATAATAACTATTTACATAGCATTTACATCATATTTGATGTTGTATGCTCTAGAGAAGATTTAAAGTATACTGGAATATGTGCATAGGTTATATGCAAATATGATGCCATTTTCTATCAGGAACTTGAGCATCTGTGGATTTGGGTATCTATAAGGTGTCCTGAAACCAATTCTTCATGGATATCAAGGTCTTCATGGATATCAAGGGATGACTGTATATCAATTCTATTTTATGTATTTTCTTTATTCCTTTATGTTAGCTTTCAAATTCTCTACATTAACATGTGTTAGTTTTTTTATAATGGGGAAAAAATTTCAGTATTTTTTTACAAGAAAACATTATGCACAGGAAAAAATTAAGATAAATCTCATCAGCCAGAGGACATTAATTTCAACATTTTGCTTTAAAAATATGTTTTTAATCCTGTTTTATCTATGCACTTTTTAGCTGTTGTTTACTTGAAAAAACAACTTAAATACATAGGAATACCATATGATCCTGTCATTGTTTATAAAACAATGTATTTCTACTGCTAATACTAAAAGTATAAAATTTCATTATATGAACTGTTTCTGTTATTTTGTTTGTTTGTTTGTTTTTTGAGACGGAGTCTCCCTCTGTCGCCCAGGCTGGAGTGCAGTGGCGTGATCCTGGCTCACTGCAAGCTCCGCCTCCCGGGTTCAGGCCATTCTCCTGCCTCAGCCTCCTGAGTAGCTGGGACTACAGGCGCCTGAACCACGCCGGCTAATTTTTTGTATTTTTAGTAGAGACAGGGTTTCACTGTGTTAGCCAGGATGGTCTTGATCTCCTGACCTCGTGATCTGCCTGCCTCTATCTCCCAAAGTGCTGGGATTACAGGGAACTGTTTCTTTAAACAATTCCATATCATCGGACATCTAATTTATCTCCAGTTTTTTGCAATTATAAACACAGTGATGAACATTCTTATAACTCAATTCTTATTCACATGAAAATTTATTTCCTCAAGTTAGAAGCGGAATTGCTAGCTGAAAGGATATTTTAGGGTTTTTGACACTAACAAATTGCCCTCCAAAGAAGTTGTACCAATATCAGACTCCCACAGAGACACATGAAAGTACCTTGTTTCCTATTTTGATATTGGAAATTACTATTAAAAAATCTTAAGGCAGGGCACTGTGGTTCATGCCTGTAATCCCAGCACTTTGGGAGGCCAAAGCTGGCGAATCACAAGGTCAGGAGTTTGAGACCAGCCTGGTCAACATGGTGAAACCCCGTCTCTACTAAAAATACAAAAAATTAGCTGGACATAGTTGCGGGCGCCTGTAATTCCAGCTACTTTGGAGGCGTAGGCTGGAGAATCGCTTGAAGTCAGGAGGCGGAGGTTGCAGTGAGCCAAGATCGCACCACTGCACTCCAGCCCAGAAAACTCCGCCTCAAAAAAAAAAAAAAAAAATTTGCCATTTATCAACAGTAACAGAAAGCAGGTCAGTGATTGTCTGGGGAGTAGAGCTGGTGGGAGTGATAGATTGCAAAAGGGCATGAGAAATCTTTTGGGGAGATGAAAATGTCAAGACTGATAAAACTGTAGACATTATGTGCAGTTTATTATACTTCAATTATATCTCAATAAAGTTGTAAATAAAATTTGCCAATTTGATAAATGGAGTGTCATATTACTGATTTTTGTTTTTTACTATCTGCATAAACATTATATATATTTTAAAGAATAACTTAAATGTTACAACTCTAACTTCTATACTCAATTTTTAAAAATCAAGAAACTTAACAGCATTACTTCAGTATTGTTATTATACAGGACTAATGGGTTTGCCAATAGCAATATTATAAAGCAACAAAAATGCTCTCCACACTCTAGAGAGGCATTACCTCACAGCATAAGAACGTGGAGTTCAGGCTCTCTTATTCTACAGTAAAGCCTGAGTCGACTTTTCTTCACATATAAAGTTTACTTTCTACAACTAGTCTTTCTACTAGTTGAAAGACTAGTTTCTGTTCAACTAACAGACTAGTCATAGAAACAGCATAAAGACATAGATTTATGTGGTCAAGAACTGAATGACTTTTAACTTGAACATCAGTAACAGTATTTGGATGGGTCATAATTCACTTAGGAGCTTCCTGTTGTAAATTTAAGTTGCTTTACAATAGTATAAAGATCTAAAAGTAGAATCAAAGAGTAATTTAGGGTATGCATATTTAAGGACCTTAAATTTATTTTGCCAATTAGGTGTCTCCCAAAAAACTACCCCAATTCATACTTCTATTAGTAGGATGTGATTGTTTTCCCACACTTCTCCCAGGACGGGTTTCAGTTACTCTAAATAATCACTGCCACTCTACAATAATTCATTGTTAATTTATTTTTGTTTGGTTACTGCTCAGGATAAACTTTTTCTCATGTAACTACTTTAGGTCTGTGCCTTCTCTGACCTCAATTTTGCTCATGGACTTCAACCACTACACTTCCCTCGCTCAGGCTTGTAACATCCATTATACTCATTCACCCTTTATCTGGAGAGGTCCTGAACCCATTCTGCCATTATCTATCTTTTGTCCCTGATTTTGCCTTTGATGCTCCCATCTTGGTACAGTCTATAACCACAGTACACAGCTACAATGCAGATACAACATGGGCACTGTTCTAGTACCTTACTTCTCATTTAATTCCCATAACAACCATATGAAATGGGCATGATTATTTTCCTTAGAGATGAAAAATACTGAAGCATGGAGAAGATATGAAACTCTACCAAGGTCATACAGATAATAAGCAGCAATGCTAGAATTTGACTCCAGGCAGTCTGACTCTAGAGTTTGAATACTTAACCATTACATTAAATAGCCTCCTAAAAGAACAGGTAGGAAACTAAATGCAACATCCCACCAGCTCCAAACCCCTAAGGCTTAATCCAGTAAGTAAATGCCTGGGGTTTGCCCAGATTGGCTCCAAGGATGACCCATGTCATGATGGTTGTCCCTAGATGTTCCAGAGATAAGCTCACCAAAATCTCACTGAAGTATATGGAGTTTATACATGATTTTAAAGGTCTAAAGTTGCCAAGGACTGTGATATCTTATAAGAAATGCCCACTTGACAAGTTTTTGCTCAGTAGATCTGTGCTTCTTTCAGATGGGTATGTGAATCCTCTGGCATACAGATCTTCCTGGAGCATCTTTATGGAGCTCCAGTTCTTACGGAAGAGCTGAAGAGGGAGTTCTGAATTGGAGAACTCTTAAAAGGTTTTATAAGCGAACTCGAGAACCTTGCCTTTCAATGATCACTGATGTCGTAACTCTTTCAGAGATGCTGAAGAAGATAAATGTTTATGAGTAGCAAGTGGTATCAGAGGTATTAAAACACGGCAAGCCAATGCAGCAAGAAAGATAATGCCACTGATCCAAATGGTTAATGCCACTCCACTGGAACTCCTAGTTTCTCTCAAAGTCCTTGGAATAGGCATAGCTATTTCACAATAAAATAATTTCTTTTCATTTTTCACAGCAAAGCTTTGAAAAAAAAATCTTTGTTTCCATTGCCAGCTTGAATTTATGCCTCAATAATGTTGGACTATAAATTTGTTTATAAATACCCGACTATCCAATAATACTCAGGTTCACTTTGCTACAGTGAGGTTTTCACAATAAAAAATTATAATTAAAAATTCTTAAGAACTAGAAGCAGGGGCTTCTGGTTCAAAACTGTTAATATGAGAAAAGCATGAACAATAGCATGATTATCCGTCTTTAGTGATTTTTAAAAATCATTTATATGAGAACTGGTAGGCTCCAAGTAAGGTCTGTAGTCTAGTTCATTGTATTATGACAATTTCCTGGTTTTGAAAATGTACTATAGTTATATAAGACATCGCCACTGGAAGAAGCTGAGTGACGGGTACATGCAACCTCTTTGTACCATTCTTACAACTTCTTGTGAGCCTACCATTATTACACTTTTAAAAGTTTTTTTGAAAGCACCGTTTTATGCTGCTCTGGGCCTCTCCCTCAATATAGAGATCCCGGAACAGCGCAGTGCTGGGGACACCAAAGTGGGAAGGACTGGCGGCAGCACCAGTCCTAGATATAGCCCTGAGGATAAGCAGGGCTGGCACTGGCAATGCCTGCTCCTTGACAACTTTGCTCACAGCCTTTGCCTAATGCATAGGCCCTGGCTCCCCAGGCTCTGGGTGCTTGACTTTTAGCTACATGCAAGCAAGGGAGATCCTGATGGCAGCGTGGGCCTCATAGCTGGGACCTTGTTCTCTCCCACGGTAGCCTGAGGCCACGTATTAGGTAAGAGTACATGTGACCCAAGGGAGCCTACTGGACCACCATGGTCATGTCCCTGAAGGTCAGGGACAGGTGGAATGCATCCTTGGCATGATCTTTAGCTCCTAGACTGATGTGAGCTACAGAAGTCCCCCTTCCTGCTGCCCTGTTGTTGGGATCAAATGGAACAGGTAGTATTTGTATGTGACTCCACCTCTTCTTTTACATACAGCTCACTGCCAATCTGGTCTTCCAGCTGAGACCCTCAGACCCTTAGTTCTGCCTAATTTTTAAGCCAAATATACAGTACTTATGAAGTCAAAAATCAACAATGCAAAATTTAAAATAAACTCTTGTGGACAACTAAAAAGAGAAAATGTTGGCTAAGAGCAAAACAATGAAAACAATCAAAAACTAGGTAAATAATTTGTTAGAGGTTTCTTCTTAAGATCAGTTTCAGAATCACCTTGGAAACGAAAAAGAGACACTAAAAAAACAGTCATTACTGAACAGAATTTTTTTTTTTTTTTTTTTTTGAGATGGAGTCTTGCTCTGTTGCCCAGGCTGGAGTGCAGTGGTGCGATCTTGGCTCACTGCAAGCTCCGCCTCCCAGGTTCACACTATTCTCCTGCCTCAGCCTCCTGAGTAGCTGGGATTACAGGCGTGCGCCACCACACCTGGCCAGTTTTTTATATTTTTAGTAGAGACGAGGTTTCACCATGTTAGCCAGGATGTTCTCAATCTCCTGACCTCATGATCCAACCGCCTTGGCTTCCCAAAGTGTTGGGATTACAGGCGTGAGTCACCACACCCGGCCAAAATGATGCATTTTAATGTGCTCAAAAAGCATAACCTGAACAGTGGTGAAATTAACCTTGTTCTTACCCTTAAAGTTGAACAGAAGCACTGATTTTGTTAATTTGTGCATTTTATTGATCTTTTTTTTTTTTTTGCTACATTTAACATAATGATGTATGTGAAGGGTTCTTAATTTGGTGAATGTTTATTAATAAAATTACCGACAAAGAACTTTTCAGGAATATGTTTGCCTTTTGGTGAACACAGTACCACAGGGAAAATGCACATAGTCCAGTCTTGCCCCCAAAAAGGCAGAATCCCAGGTCATGATACAGCATCCAGCATACCTCCGAGAGGAAGGAGGAGGAATACAAAATAGTAAATAATACATATTCCTCAAAACCCTAAAAATGAACAGAAACAACAGCAATAAAGGTTCTTCAAAAATGTTTTAAAGATCAATTTATGATGAACTGGGAAATGCCTTTGGAAAGCTTGTACCTTAGTCAAATAAAAGTGTGAGTGAGTTTTCAAATTCAGGACTGGCTGCTATTTTTTCTTTAAAACAGGAAAATGAAAAGCATGTGATAACAAAGAATATGAACCTGGGTATGGTGAATAAATTCATCAATCATCTTTTTTTTTTTTAACCTTACACAAATGTAGTAATTTACACTTTTGCCAGAAATTTTCTTTAACAAGAAGATTCTGGAGCCCAAAATGAGTCATGCAAATCAAAGAACAGTCTGGCACAGGCGTTATTAATAGTGATACAAGGGCCGCTAAATAGTTCGAAATAGGTTGACTTCACAACAAGGGCAGTGCACATTGTATATGACTCAGAGTCAGTATGGTGCATGGAAGTGATTGGGGAGTTCAGGAATTCCCCAGAAGCACATTCACCACTCATCTTAATAATAAGGAAGATTTCACTTGGTTGGCTTATTTAGTAGAAATTCTTTTCAAGGCTCAGCTTTTCAATAAAGACACACTGTGACTACTTCTACCAAGTAAGACAAAAAAGTTGCTGTGAAAATGATGTTTGAGAGCAGCTTGTGAGGATAATGAGTCATCTTCAATTTTTAGTTTATTTAAGTGGGGTTAAAATGTTGCTCGTAAAATAAAGATCACCCTTGGTTGTTTCTTCTCAGAAAAACTCCATTAGTTATGATTTCCCTAAGACAGAAAAACACCAAAAATTGGATTAAACAAGTCCGACATATGACACAAGTGACCTGATCTCTCAGCAGGAAGAAACACATACTGAAATGGCTACCGCAACAGCTTCCAAACACTGCACCACAACACTCCTCTGCCAGGATTCCTACTGCTTGTTCCAAATGCTTTGCATATATTAGTTTAGTAATCCTCACAATGACCCCCAAGAAGTAGGGACTATGCATATCCCCATTTTACACTTAAAGGCCCTGAAACACAGGTAATATGACTGGCTTAAAGTCACAGCCAGTAAGTGGCAGGTGTTGGGGCCAGTATCCAGGCATCTGGCTACAGTCAGCACATATAACTACCTTTCAGTAGTAAAACAAATAACAAACCAAGAACTACTGTTCTTGTATCTATACATTTAAGAAGTTCTGGGCATTTGGATTCTTGAAATATTCTAACACCATGATAGAGACAAGAAACTGTCAAGATATTGAACTTCATTTCTTCATTTCAGACCTATTTTCTAGGCTTGATGAACCTCAGTCTCTCCTCTCATAGTAAAAGGAAAGATGGAGGCCAGTGCAGTGGCTCACACCTGTGATCCCAACACTTTGGGAGGCCAAGGCAGGAGGATCGCTTGAGGCCACAAGTTTAAAACCAGCCTGGGCTATACAATAAGGAGCTGTCTCCACAAAAAATTAAAACTTTAGCTGGGCATGGTGGCATGCACCTGTAGTCCCAACTACTCAGGAGGCTGAGGCAGGAGGATCCCTTGAGCAGAGGAGTTCAAGGCTGCAGTGAGCTGTAATGGCATCTCTGCACTCCAGCTTGGACACATTGTCTCTTTAAAAATGATAGAAAGAGAGAGACAGACTGATTGAGATTTTCTCATTGTAAAACCATCCATTGGGAAAAATGTAAAAATAATGCACTTGGCCATTTTCACAATTCTGTTTGTGGGAAGAAAGTAACTTCAAATATTAGGTTCACATAAAGAAAAACTTAAGCACAGCCTTAGGATGAAAGAACTTAACCCACAAAACACTTTCTTACGATTCTCCTTACATGATCTAATTATGATTTAACAATTTACTACAAATTAGTCTATATATTATTCAGAAACTTATGGAAGATTCCACAATACTGTTAATAAACACAACTAACTGGAACTGTATAAACATTAAGTACTGGGCAGGGTGCAGTGGCTCACACCTACAATCAGCACTTTGGAAGGCTAAGGCAGGAGGGCTCCTTGAGCTCAGGAGTTTAAGACCAGCCTGGGCAACACAGCAAAATCCCATCTCAAAAACTATATATTTTAAATAAAAAATATATATATTAAGTACTTATCCAATTTTTAAATTTTCTTGTAAAAATAAATTCACTTTTTAGAACCAGGAAAGAAGCAGCCTAGCAAGGAAGAAAATTTAGACAAAACACACCTTAGTCCAGCCAAATACACACAAAAAAACCTGTTCTCCCACTTTTATCTATGTATCAAAGGCAGAGAGGGACTTTCACCCTTGCAAAGCTGTAACAAGTCTCCCCAACTTCCCTGATGTGGTAGTGTCAGAAAAAACTGAGTAGTGTCAGTGGAGATCATGTAGGGACACTAAACTTCTATCCCCACCTAGCAGTAATAGGATCCCCCCTCCCCTCCGTGCTGGAGTGGTGTCAGGAGAGAATAAAGGAGAATCAGAACTAGTGGGAACAAGGTCACCTCACTATGGTGTCAGTGGAGACCATATGGGGACCAGAATTTCCACTCAATCCAGGGTTGGGCGTGGGGGAGATGGTACGGCTATAACAGCGCAACATGAGGGACTGTTATGGTGACAGGACTGTTCTGTATCATATTTATAATAATACCTTAGTTGTGATATTGTACTACAGTTCTGCAAGATGTTACCAGAGATAAACAAGGCAAAGTGTCCACAGGATCTCTTTGTATTAATTCTTACAACTGCATGTGCATCTACAATTTTCTCAAAATAAAATTTTTATTAATTATATTTTAATTTATCGTAGAGACAGGATCTTGCTATGTTGCCCAGGCTGGTCTTAAGCTCCTGATCTCTCACTTCAACCTCTCAAAGCATTGGGATTACAAGTATGAGCTACCATGCCTGGCCATCAAAATACAAAGTTTAATAAAAAAGAAGTCTTGGGTGACACCAACAAGAGGGTAGAACAGGAAGTCCCAGCCCTTATTCCTCACTCATACATTGATTTAACAATGACATACAAACCAATATACCTTTTTGAGAATTCCAGAATCCAGTTAAGAAGTTGCAGTACCCCAGAGGAGCACAAAGCCAAGAACGGCCACACTGAAACATGTTAAGAACAATTTCACTTTACCCACAGCAGCCCCCTAAGTCAGCATAGCTTAGTGCCAAGAGACAGCATTCCAGATCACAACTTCTCCCTTGGGGTAAAGATGAGTAGAATGTGCATCCAACATTTTAGGTTTTGAAGGGCTTCCCAAAGGACTAATTTTTGTCTTCCTTCACTTGGAGTGCTGACAGAGCCAGTATATTTTGAATAGCTGGGATATTTAGTTTTCCCAGCACCATTTGTTGAAAATGTGGTACCATACAGCATGGAATACTATGCAGCCACAAAAAAGAATGAGATCATATCCTTTGCAGGGACATGGATGGAGCTGGAGGCCATTATCCTTAGCAAACTAACACAGAAATAGAAAATCAAATACTGCATGTTCTCACTTATAAATAGGAGCTAAATTATGAGAACACATGAACACATAGAGGGGAACAACACACACTGGAGCCTATCGAAGGGTAGAGGGTGGAGGGTGGAAAGAGGTAGAGGATCAGGAAAAATGACTAACAGGTACTAGGCTTCATACCTGGCTGATGAAATAATCTGTATAACAAGCCCCCATGACACAGTTTACATATATAACAAACCTGCACGTGTACCCCTGAACTTAAAAAAAGAAAGTTAAAAAAAAGAAAATATACTCAGTGGGTCCTCAAATAATGTTGTTTTGTTCAACATCATTTTGTTATAATATTGATGAGAAAAAAATCAAATCCCACCTGGGGTCACTGTCTTATGTGGAGTTCTCATGTTCTGCCCATATCTGCATAGGTTTTCTCCAGGTCCTCCAGTTTCATCCCACATTTAAAACATATGCACATTAGGTTCACTGGCAGGTCTAAGTTGTCTCAGTATGAGTGTCGTGTGTGTGTGTGTATGTGTGTGTGTGTGCGCGTGCACATGCCTGCACGCACGCACACGTGTCCTGGTATGGAATGGCACCTGTCCAGAGTTGGTTCTTGCCTCTGCTCCCTAAGCTGCTAGAATAGGCTCTGACCAACCTCAATCCTGAACTGGAATAAGTGGGTTAGAAAATGAATGACTAAATGAATATAAATTAATGTAAAATTAAAATCTGTAAAATGCATGATAATCATATAATAGGGTTTGGTTTGTGTCTGTACCCAAATCTCATGTGGAATTGGAATTCCCAGTGTTGGAGGAGGGGCCTGGTGGGAGGTGATTGAATCATGGGGGCGGACTTCCCCCTTGCTGTTCTCCTGATAGAGTTTTCACAAGATCTGCCTGTTTGAAAGTGTGTAGCACCTCTTGCTCTCTCTCTCCTGCTGGCCATGTGAATATGTGCTTGCTTCCCTTTTGGCATCTGCCACAATTGTAAGCTTCCTGAGGCCTTCCCAGAAGCAAAATCCTGAACAGCCTGCAGAACCATTAGCCAATTAAACCTCTTTTCTGTATAAATTACTCAGTCTCAGGTATGTCTTTATAGCACTGCGAGAACAGACGAATACATCATACAAATGCACAACAATAAACAACGCAGTACGAAAGAGTTCAGTGAGCCCAATATATTTGTTATTGTTTGTTTTTGAATTGTGTGGTGGTAGGAAGTACTCCTTACAACTTTCACTTTGCAAACATTTATTCTTCGATTTAACCCACCACCACTATGACTGCCGTCACTCACATTGAGTAAACAATTATCTTGTTTTTATGAAACTTTCTTAATTGTAAGTGTAAGCTCATTATTTATTTCAATGTTTAATACTGCAATTGGGTCTTTATTGAGAAGTTTGGTGATATTTCTCTAATCACAAATATGTTATAAGAACTTAACTCTTGTTTATATCAATCAACCTATGGTAAAACTGATTTGTTATATGTCATTTCACTTAAAGTAGTGGTTTCTAAGAACCTATCAATGATGTTAAGAAAGAACTTATTGCAATTAATTTTTTTTAATGGTAAAGCAAAAAAAAGAAGTCTAATGTTCTGTATTAACACAAAATGTAATAAAGTAAAAACAACAATAGTGCATTGGTAAATGCAGCAGACTAGAGCCCAGCTAACTGGGTTTCAGTTGAGGCAGCAGATATTCTCCTTATCACGTTTTCTTCATTTGTAAAATGAATTAGTCTTAAGGAACTTGAAAATCTCTTTCAGCTCTAATAATCTATGAATCATCTTAACACGAACCAGAAAGCTTGGAATAAAAGAACACACTTGAATAACATCACCCAAAAAGCCTGTTGAGTGTTTTTTAAATTTGACTATTACTAAAGTTTTTAAATCTTAAGAAAAATCAAGTAATGTAGATGGCTGTGTCACTGATGTAATAATAGTTAAAACAAACATTTCACAGTTTCTCAGCCATTTAGTGTTTTTACATGATCCACCCAAATATCAATCTGGTATCTGAAACAATAGTTTGAACATCTTCCATGTAATAAAACATCTTAAATGTTTTATAAAAAATCCTGGTACATGACATATAAAACATTCTTTCAAAATAATGCATACTTAATTTTAGTGGAATTTCTTAAAAACACTATTCTCTTTTTTTCCTTTAATTATCAGCAAATGATATATATAGAAATAAAGGTGCTCTCTAGTGGCAACTGCAGAGACCCTGGAGTCAGAAGACATGAGTTCAAGTCTTCACTACCTTTAAATAAGAGTGTCTTTAGACCTATTATAAAAACAACTGAGTCTCAATTTTACTGTATATAAAACATGAGGCTGGACATTCTCCAACCTTTTCACACTTAGGACTCCTTATGTTGTTTTTCTTCTATGCATACCATGCTTAAAGGATCTGTCTTTCAGACAGACTGCATTTATTAAGTAATAATAAATCATTTTTCCAAGACTGCCAACCTGAGATTCAGAATATCTTGAGGTCTGAATTCCAATAAAATTCTAACCCAAAACAAAGCAATCTACTAAGAATAACTGTATTATTTCCATTAGGTTGCTGAAATACTAATTATTCACCATTATTATATTGAGTCCAACAATAACACGCTGAGTATCTCAGGTCTGGATGATACATAAATTCCTAGAATTATAATTGTTATATGTTATAAACTACTCAAAAGATCATTAATACAGTGGGGGGAAAAAGTGAAAATGTAATTCTTTCATTTGCTCAAATACTGAGCACCAACAATGCCAGATACTGTGCTATATGCTTTGCTTTTTAAGATTTAAAAAAAAAGGCCTGTAATCCCAGCACTTTGAGAGGCCAAAGCGGGCAGATCACCTCAGGTCAGGAGTTCGAGACTAGCCTGACCAACATGGAGAAACCCCATCTCTACTAAAAACACAAAATTAGCCAGACGTGGTGGCACATGTCTGTAATCTCAACTACTCGGGAGGCTGAGGCAGGAGAATCACTTGAACCCGTGAGGCGGAGGTTGTGGTGAGCCAAGATTGCACCATTGCACTCCAGCCTGGGCAACAAGAGCAAAATTCCACCTCAAAAGAAAACCAAAAAAACCAAAGATTTAAATATTTGATATTTTTTTTCAAATAACACTTGTCTCTTATTTTTCATTTTTTTAAATGAAGTCTCACTCACTCTGTGGCCCAGGCTGCAGTGGTACAACTGTGCTCACTGCAACCTCCACTTCCCAGGTTCAAGCAATTCTCCTGCCTAGGCCTCCTGAGTAGTTGGAATTACAGGCATGTGCCACACCATGCCTGGTAAATTTTCATATTTTTAGTAGAGATGGAGTTTCACCGTGTTGGCCAGGCTGATCTCAAACTCCTGACCTCAAGTAATCTGCCCACCTCAGCCCCCAAAGTGCTGGGATTACAGGCATCCCACCTTTTCTTATTTGCTGGGTTGGGGGGAGTGGGGAGTTGGGTGGGATGGTGGTGTTTATCTTCTATATGGACTCGTCTTTCAAGAAGCAATTTCATCTTTAAAAACTACTGAAATCATCAATAGTATCAAAAAGGGTACAATATAGTGAATAAATACTTTCTAAACAAACGAAAGAATGAATGATGCATTAACATTATACAAATAAGTTTTAGGGAAACTATCCACACTGCCTTCCTGAACCTTAATAGTTTTCAACCATACAGTTAGCTCCCTGTTGCTTCTTTTAGTGCTTCATAATTGATGCTTTGACTACTCTCACACCTCTTATTTCTGTTGCCAAGCAAGGAGATTCTTGTCTTTTCAATTACTTGTACTCCATGTAGTATGTGTAAGAAGATTATAGACCAAGTACATTTTTATTCACATTTGTTTAAACACACATTGCTTTAAACTGACTCATGTTAAAACACAAGAAACACTCAATGATTAAGCTGGGTGCAGTGGCTCATGCCTATAACCTTAACACTTCGGGAAGCCAAGGCAGGACGACTTGAGGCCAGGAGTTTGAGACAAGCCTGAGCAACTCCGCAAGACTTTGTCTCTAGCGGGGGTGGGGGAGAAAAAAAGCTGGGTGTGGTGGCATGTCCCTGTAGAATTAGCTACTTGAAAGGCTCAGGCAAGAGGATCCCTTGAGCCCAGGAGTTCAAGTCTGCAATGAGCTATGATCACGCCACTGCACAACTGACAGAGATTTGCAAACAGAGCGAGACCCTGTCTCAAAAAAAAAAAAGACAACGATTAAAACTGGCACATAAATAGTTAGATGAACAGAGGAGAATAGAAAGTCTGGAATAATGCCAAGTTCATAATCTTAGTATATGGTAAGAGTGAAGTCTCAATGCAGTGGGGAATAACGTTGGGTCCATACTTTCAGTATAAATAACAGACAGATCAAGACTTCAACATTTCAAAAAATGAAACTATAAAAGTTCCATAAGATAATTTAAAAGAAATGTTTTGATTGGAGGTTCCAAGATGGCCAAATAGGAACAGCTCTAGTCTGCAGCTCCCAGCGTCAGTGATGCGGAAGACAAGTGATTTCTGCATTTCCAACCGAGGTACCAGATTCATCTCACTGGGGCTTGTCAGACAGTGGGTGCAGCCCACGGAGGAGGGCTGGGCATCATCTCACCCAGGAAGCACAAGGGGTCAGGGAATTCCCTTTCCTAGCAAAGGGAAGCTGTGACAGACGGTACCTGGAAAATCGGGACACTCCCACCCTAATACTGTGCTTTTCCAAGTCTTAGCAAACGGCTCACCAGGAGATTATATCCTGTGCCTGGCTCAGGGGGTCCCATGCCCATGGAGCCTCGCTCACTGCTAGCACAGCAGTCTGAGATCAAACTGCAAGGTGGCAGTGAGGCTGGGGGAGGAGTGTCCGCTACTGCTGAGGCTTGAAAAAAACCAAAGCAGCCAGGAAGCTTGAACTGGGTGGAGCCCACTGCAGCTCAAGGAGGCCAACCTGCCTCTGTACACTCCACCTCTTGGGGCAGGGCATAGCTAAACAAAAGGTAGCAGAAACTTCTGCAGACTTAAACATCCCTGTCTGACAGCATTAAAGAGAGTACTGGTTCTCCCAGCACAGAGTTTGAGATCTGAGAACGGACAGACTGCCTCCTCAAGTGGGTCCCTGACCTCTGAGTAGCCTAACTGGGAAATACCTCCCAGTAAGGGCCGACTGACACCTCATACATCCGGGTGCCCCCTGAGACGAAGGTTCCAGAGGAAGGATCAGGCAGCAACAGTTACCATTCTGCAATATTTGCTATTCTGCTGACTCTGCTGGGATACCCAGGCAAACAGGGTCTGGAGTAGACCTCCAGCAAACTCCAAAAACCTGCAGCTGAGGGTCCTGACTGTTGGAAGGAAAACTAACAAACAGAAAGGACATCCACACCAAAACTCCGCCTGTACGTCACCATGATCAAAGACCAAAGGTAGATAAAACCCCAAAGATGGGGAGAAACCAGAGCAGAAAAGCTGAAAATTCTAAAAATCAGAACGTCTCTTCTCCTCCAAAGGAATGCAGCTCCTGACCAGCAATGGAACAAAGCTGGACAGAGAATGACTTTGACGAGCTGACAGAAGAAGGCTTCAGACGATCAGTAACAACAAACTTCCCCGAGGTAAAGAAGGATGTTTGAATTCATTGCAAAGAAGCTAAAAACCTTGAAAAAAGATTAGACGAATGGCTAACTAGAATGAACACTGTACAGAACACCTTAAATGACTTGATGGAGCTGGAAACCATGGCACAAGAACTATGTGACACATGCATGAGCTTCAGTAGCTGATTTGATTAAGTGGAAGAAAGGGTATCAGTGATTGAAGATCAAATGAATGAAATGAAGTGAGAAGAGAAGTTTAGAGAAAAAAGAGTAAAAAGAAATGAATAAAGCCTCCAAGAAATTTGGGACTATGAGAAAAGACCAAATCTACGTCTGATTGGTGTACCTGAAAGTAACAGGGAGAACGAAACCAAGTTGGAAAACACTCTGCAGGATATTATCCAGAACTTCCCTAACGTAGCAAGGCAGGCCAACATTCAAATTCAGGAAATACAGAGAACACAGCAAAGATACTCCTTGAGAAGAGCAACTCCAAGACACATAATTGTCAGATCCACCCAAGTTGAAATGAAGGAAAAAATGTTAAAGGCAGCCAGAGAGAAAGGTCAGGTTACCCAGAAATGGAAGCCCACCAGACTGACAGCACATCTCTCGGAAGAAACTCTCCAAGCCAGAAGAGAGTGGAGGCCAATATTCAACATTCTTAAAGAAAAGAATTTTCAACCTAGAATTTCATATCCAGCCAAACTAGGCTTCATAAGTGAAGGAGAAATAAAATCCTTTACAGACAAACAAATGCTGAGAGATTTTGTCACCACCAGGCCTGCCTTATAAGAGCTCCTGAAGGAAGCACTAAACATGGAAAGGAACAACCGGTACCAGCCATGGCAAAAACATGCCAAATTGTAAAGACCATCAATGCTAGAAAAAACTGTATCAACTACTGAGCAAAATAACCAGCTAACATCGTAACGAGAGGATCAAATTCACACAAAACAATATTAACCTTAAATGTAAATGGGCTAAATGCTCCAATTCAAAGACACAGACTGGCAAACTGGATAAAGAGTCAAGACCCAGCTCACATACAGAGACACACGTAAGCCCAAAATAAAGGGATGGAGGAAGATCTACCAAGCTAATGGAAAACAAAAAAAAAAGCAGGGGTTGCAATCCTAGTCTCTGATAAAACAGACTGTAAACCAACAAAGACCAAAAGAGACAAAGAAGGCCATGACATAAAGGTAAAGGGATCAATTCAACAAGAAGAGCTAACTATCCTAAATATACATGCATCCAATACAGGAGCACCCAGATTCATAAAGCAATCCCTTAGAGACCTACAAAGAGACTCAGAATCCCACACAATAATAATGGGAGACTTTAACACCCCACTGTACACATTAGACAGATTAATGAGACAGAAAGTTAACAAGGATATCCAGGACTTGGACTCAGCTCTGCACCAAACAGACCTAATAGACATCTACAGAACTCTCCACCCCAAATCAACAGAATATACATACTTCTCAGCACCACATCACACTTATTCCAAAATTGACCACATAGTTGGAAGTAAAGCACTCCTCAGCAAATGCAAAAGAACAGAAATTATAACAAACTGTCTCTCAGACCACAGTGCAACCAAACTAGAATCCAGGATTAAGAAACTCACTCAAAACCACTCAACTACATGGAAACTGAACAACCTGCTCCTGAATGACTACTGGGTACATAACGAAATGAAGGCAGAAATAAAGATGTTCTTTGAAACCAATGAGAATAAAGACACAACATACCAGAATCTCTGGGACACATTTAAAGCAGTACGTAGAGGGAAATTTATAGATTAAATGCCCACAAGAGAAAGCAGGAAAGATCTAAAATTGACACCCTAACATCACAATTAAAAGAACTAGAGAAGCAAGAACATACACATTCAAAAGCTATCAGAAGGCAAGAAATAACTAAGATTAGAGCAGAACTAAAGGAGACAGAGACACAAAAAACCCTTCCAGAAATCAATGAATCCAGGAGCTGTTTTGAAAAGATCAACAAAATTGACAGACCGCTAGCAAGACTAATAAAGAAGAAAAGAGAGAAGAATCAAATAGACGCAATAAAAAATGATATCACCACCGATCCTACAGAAATACAAACTACCATCAGAGAATACCATAAATACCTCCATGCACATACACTGAAAATCTCGAAGAAATGCACAAATTCCTGGACACATACACCCTCCCAAGACTAAACCAGGAAGAAGTTGAATCCCTGAATAGATCAATAACAGGCTCTGAAATTGGGGCAATAATTAATAGCCTACGAACTGAAAAAAGCCCAGGACCAGACGGATTCACAGCTGAATTCTACCAGAGGTACAAAGAAGAGCTGGTACCATTTCTTCTGAAACTATTCCAATCAATAGAAAAAGAGGGAATCCTCCCTAACTCATTTTATGAGGCCAACATCATCCTGATACCAAAGCCTGACAGAGATACAACAAAAAAGGAGAATTTTAGACAAACATCCCTGCTGAACATCAATGCAAAAATCCTCAAAAAAATACTGGCAAAGCGAATCCAGCAGCACATCAAAAAGCTTATCCACCATGATCAAGTGGGCTTCATCCCTGGGATGCAAGGCTGGTTCAACATACACAAATCAATAGACGTAATCCAGCATATAAACAGAACCAAAGACAAAAACCACATGATTATCTCAATAGATGCAGAAAAGGCCTTTGACAAAATTCAACAGCCTTTCATGCTAAAAACTCTCAATAAATTCGGTATTGATGGAACGTATCTCAAAATAATAAGAGCTATTTATGACAACCCACAGCCAGTATCATACTGAATGGGCAAAAACTGGAAGCATTCCCTTTGAAAACTGGCACAAGATAGGGATGCCCTCTCTCACCACTCCTATTCAACATGGTGTTGGAAGTTCTGGCCAAGGCAATCGGGCAAGAGAAAGAAATAAAGGGTATTCAATTAGGAAAAGAGGAAGTCAAATTGTCCCTGTTTGCAGATGACATGATCGTATATTTAGAAAACCCCATCGTCTCAGCCCAAAATCTCCTTAAGCTGATAAGAAACTTCAGCAAAGTCTCAGGATACAAAATCAACATGCAAAAATCACAAGCATTCCTATACACCAATAACAGAGAGCCAAATCATGAGTGAACTCCCATTCACAATTGCTTCAAAGAGAATAAAATACCTAGGAATCCAACTTACAAGGGATGTGAAGGACCTCTTCAAGGAGAACTACAAACCACTGCTCAACGAAATTAAAGAGGACACAAACAAATAGAAGAACATTCCATGCTCATGGATAGGAAGAACGAATATCATGAAAATGGCCATACTGCCCAAGGTAATTTATAGATTCAATGCCATCCCCATCAGGCTACCAATGACTTTCTTCACAGATTTGGAAAAAACTACTTTAAAGTTCATATGGAACCAAAAAAGAGCCCACATTGCCAAGACAATCCTAAGCCAAAAGAACAAAGCTGGAGGCATCACGCTACCTGACTTCAAGCTATACTACAAGGCTACAGTAACCAAAACAGCATGGTCCTGGTACCAAAACAGAGATATAGACCAATGGAACAGAACAGAGCCCTCAGAAATAATACCACACATCTACAACCATCTAATCTTTGACAAACCTGACAAAAACAAGAAATGGGGAAAGGATTCCCTATTTAATAAATGGTGCTGGAAAAACTGGCTAGCCATAAGTAGAAAGCTGAAACTGGATCCCTTCCTTAAACCTTATACGAAAATTAATTCAAGAAGGACTAAAGACTTAAATGTTTGACCTAAAACCATAAAAACCCTAGAAGAAAATCTACAATACCATTCAGGACATAGGCATGGGCAAGGACTTCATGACTAAAACACCAAAGCAATGGCAACAAAACCCAAAATTGACAAATGGGATCTAATTAAACTAAAGAGCTTCTGCACAGCAAAAGAAACTACCATCAGAGTGAAGAGGCAACCTGTTGCCTGTTTGGGAGAATGGGAGAAAATATTTACTGTCTACCCGCATGACAAAGGGCTAATATCCAGAATCTACAAGGAACTTAAACACATTTAAAAGAAAAAATCAAACAACCCCATCAAAAAGTGGGCAAAGGATATGAACAGACAACAGACACTTCTCAAAAGCAGATATTTATGCAACAGACACATGGGAAAAATGCTCATCATCACTGGCCATCAGAGAAATGCAAATCAAAACCACAATGAGATACCATCTCACACCAGTTAGAATGGAGATCATTAAAAAGTCAGGAAACAACAGGTGCTGGAGGGGATGTGGAGAAATAGGAACACGTTTACACTGTTGGCGGGACTGTAAACTAGTTCAACCATTGAAGACAGTGTGGCAGTTCCTCAAGGATCTAGAACTAGAAATACCATTTGATCCAGCCATCTCATTACTGGGTATATACCCAAAGGATTATAAATCATGCTACTATAAAGACACATGCACACATATACTTATTGCGGCACTATTCACAACAGCAAATACTTGGAACCAACCCACATGTCCATCAATGATAGACTGGATTAAGAAAATGTGGCACACATGCATCATGGAATACTATGCAGCCATAAAAAAGGATGAGTTCATGTCCTTTGTAGGGATATGGATGAAGCTGGAAACCATCATTCTCAGCAAACTATCACAAGGATAGAAAACCAAACACCACATGTTCTCACTCATAGGTGGGAACTGAACAATGAGAACACTTGGACACAGGGTGGGGAACATCACACACCAGGGCCTGTCATGGGGTGGGGAGCTGGGGAAGGGATAGCATTAGGAGATATACCTAACGCAAATAATGAGTTAACAGGTGCAGCACACCAACACGGCACATGTATACATATGTAACAAACCTGCACGCTATGCACATGTACCCTAGAACTTAAAGCATAATTTAAAAATAAACAAATAAATACAATAAAAATAAAAATTTTAATTTCAGAATCAGAAGGGTATTATTAATTATACCTAAATTACACGTGCTATAAAAGGCTATTTTAAAATGTCATTCAAATACATTAAAAAGAAAAGCCAAACCTTAAAAGAAAATTCCATCATAAACATAGAAAACAAAAAAGTAATTTCATGTCATAAAGGCACACAGATGCACATACACAGTTCTACCAAGTTTAAACAAAAAAAAAAAGATGAATCAATCTAATTTCTGAATGGACAACCGATATGGTTATGTCATTCACAGAAACAGTATAGAAATGGCTCATAGATCTACCAAATGCATATTTAGTCTCATTCTCAATACGAGAAATGCAAAGTAAAACTATACTATATTTCAACTATCAAATTGGCAAAGATTAAGAACTTTGATGGCATACTGTGTTAATGAAGCTGTAGGGAAACAGGAAATCTCCCACACTGATGGTAGAGACGTAAACTGGAGTCTACTGACAGTACTATGGCAACATCTATCAAAATTAAAAGGATACATACTCTGTAATGCAGTAATTCCATTTGTAGGAATTTCTCCAACAAATATGCTACTACATATGTAAAATTACTTATGTATGAAGTTTTTACATGGCAAATAATAGGAAAATACTATAAAGAATCTAAATATCCATCAGTGCAAAACTGATTAAATAATAATAAATCCCTATACATATCAATAGGAAAGGATCTTCAGGTCATACTGTTAAGTTTAAAAAAAAAGAAGAAAAAGAAAAACAGGGTAGAACAGCATGTCCAAAAGGCTAGGGGACTGAATAATATGTATTTGAATTTGTTTTTTTGTGTGTGTGTATATATGTGTGTATAAAATGTATACACATTTATATACAAGTATATAAATTACATATATAAATTCTGAGACAATACACACACACAAAAAAACCGTAAGTTACTTACTTGAGGGTCAGGGTGGCCACTGCACTAATGAGGACAAAAAATACGGAAAGCTTTTTGCATTTTTAATTTTTCCCCATTCAAAACCTCAAGTAAAAATAGAAAACGAAAAACAAAATTAATGAAATAGTGGAATCTGAACTAAACTTCAACTAAATTCATTATCAAAAATGAAATTGAAAGTAAAAAAGGATAAAAGATTTCTACTTGTTACAGCACGGGAAATCAGATACTTTGAAGGGCTCTCCCACTATGAAACAACTGGTATTTCTTGTAAATTTGAACTTACACATATCATATTCCATTCCCAGAAACTCTTATACATGTGCACCAGTAGAAATGTTCAAAAATGTTCATATTGTTTATAATCACAAAATCCTGAAAATATCCCAACTGTGGACCAACAGACGAATGGATAAATCATTACAGGATATTCACATAGTGGATGAAATACTTTATGTAACAAAATAAAATAATATTAAATTGCAATCTTAAATAGAGGGGACGGGGTGGGGGGGCGCAGAATTCCAGAGGACAATACACCATATGATGCTATTTTTCTAAAGTTTAAAAAAAAAGCAAAATTAAATAAATATTGATAAGGACTCAAATTTATTTGATGAAATTATGAGGAATAAAGGTTAGGGCGACTACATATAAAATCCAGAGATAGTGGTTACTTCTGCTGGGGGAAGCATAGTGAATGGGGGATATGAAAGAGGAAAACAAAGATGAAGGTATAGTAATGTCTAGTTCTTAAAGTGGGTGGTGGGTTCATGGGTGTTTATTATCTTGCTTCATAACTTATGTAAGTGTTAAATATGTTATGCATCAAACATTGCCTATTTTTCTTTAAAAATCATAGCAGTTAATGTTTCTTCACAAATTGTAATACACTTTAAGATTTTATAAAACTCTATCTTTCTAGACAAACTGAACAAGTAATTAGGAGCATTACCTTTATTTTCTCCTTATGCTTATTGTACAGTTTCTTTGCTAACAGAGAAAAGCAATTAACTAGTTCTTAATACTTCGACTTTGAATTTCTGCAAGATATTTATCTGTGTTATCATTACGACGGTCTGCTCCTAATTTTGAAAATACTAATTTCAAACACCTTTTGATCCCCATAATACCTCTTAGAATACACAGTACATATTCTAAATTCCAGCATACATTTCGGAAACTAAAATTTCATTCAGACTCTGGAAAACTATGTTTCTTCTTCTTTACGTTCAGAAAAGTTTCCTTAAGACTTCAGTATATGGATAATTCTGCTTCCCTAGCTGTTTAAATATAAAATTTATGGCCGGGTGTGGTGGCTGACGCCTGTAAACCCAACACTTTGGGAGGCCAAGGTGGGTGGATCACGAGGTCAGGAGATTGAGACCACCCTGGTTAACACAATGAAATCCTATCTCTACTAAAAATACAAAAAATTAGCCTGGTGTGGTGGCAGGCGCCTGTAGTCCCAGCTACTTGGGAGGCTGAGTTAGGAGAATGGCGTGAACCCGGGAAGCGGAGCTTGCAGTGAGCTGAGATGGCGCCACTGCACTCCAGCCTGGGCGACAGAGCAAGACTCCATCTCATAGAAAAAAATATATATATATATGAATGAGATATTTATGTTTAAATGCAGTCAGATTGTGCATTTCAGGCCAGAGTTTGTAAATGTCAGTATTTTAAATATTCTTGATTTTTTTCTGATTATAAAACCAGTGTATGTTCATTATGGAAAACTATTCTATTTTTCCATATGTTTAGTTAAGCTCTAGAAAGACATAGGCCTACATTCTGTATATTCATGGCTAATTCCCTTCAGAATGGCAATAAGTCAGAGTCCTGTCAGCAACATGTGACAGTCTATTTCCCCAACAGTTGGAAGTATCATTTTTAAATCCCTGACAATTTGCGTGGATCAGAAATTTCATAACATTTATCTTTAATCTGCATTTTCCTGATTGCTAAACACTTTTTCATGATTTCTTACCTGCTCTTTTTAATTGTCTTCTTAAGACCTCTGGCTATTGGAGTTTGCCTTTTTTTAAAAAATTGACTTTTATGTGTCCTTTGCATATATTCTATTTGTTGCTATGCTGCAATTTATGCTGTCATTTGCCTTTTTATTTTCTTATGCTGCTCCTTGAACTTGTTTTTAGCATTTATGTATATAAATCCATCTTTTTTACTTTATGGTTTCATCCTTTGTTCTTATGCTTAAAAACACTATCATACTGCAATGAAAAAATGCATCCTAAAAATGCTCATTAAAAAAAAAATGTATCTGATATCTTTTTATGTGGAAAAATGAGTCAAGCAAGTTTTAAAAATCATAACAATTTAAATTCATGAAATCTTTCCTGAGAATATTTCAGAAAGACATGTTATCTGTGCTAATCTGATTAAAAACTTAACTTTCTAATTTCAGATTATTTTTCCTTTAAATCAATGGACCTTTAAAGACAGACTCAACTGGTATGACTAAAACAGAGGCAAGCTGAACACTACCTCTAATCTTCCTTCCTAGATTCAGTAGGCAAGAAAGGAGAATTCTTGTCAATGCAATTTTTTAAAGACTATAGCTTCTCACCACTCAGGTAGGTCTAATATACAGGCATCAATGTAAAAGAAGGATGATATCATTCTGAAATATTTGGATCTTTCCTCCTGTGTTCAGGGGAGAAGGAGCAATTCTACCTGCAGTCTCAAATGGACAGCAGTGAGAATGTGTATGTTCCCATTGCTCTCAATTGCTTCAGATAGGCCTCTATTTACAGGACCTTTGTTTGAAAGCAATCAGGTATTCACGGACTGGGATGCCCAGTACAAGTAACCCACCAATCCTTCTAAATAAGACCACTAAAAGCTGGCTACATTCTTACATTTCTAACACATTATTTATGTCGAAATAAATAATTAAGTTGGATCACTCAGCTTTATATTTACATCCAATTGGCTTCAACTGTTCTGTCTCACTACAAAGTGGTTTCTACTATGGGAAACCCAAGGGGAATTTGTTCAGGGAACACTCTCAAAACACTATTAAAGAAAATATATATCAATCTATCACCTTAAAAGTCCAACACTTATACACCACCCTTCTATCCCCCGTTCCCCAGCCCCAACAAAAAATAAAAAACACTAGAGGTTCTAAATATAGTACACAGCATTTGGGAAACCAGCAGGCAATCTACCCAATGTCATATCACTGGGACAGGGTAGCCTCCTGGTTTCAGGACGTTCAGTGTTTAATAGTACAGGCATATGAAACAAAAGTGACAAAAATCTTGGTGAGTCAACTAAGATTCTAAAGAGTCAATAAGAATGCTATCCCATCCCACAAGTCTTTGGTCATCTCTAATGAACCTAGAAATGCCAGCATATTTCACAGGGGCTAAATAAAACTTTTTAAAAGGTTAACGGAAAAATATTTATGTGAAAAATGCTCCGAATAATCTTTTAGTGGGTGGATTCGGCACATACCAGTGAATACCTTTGAGCTTAGTCCAATCTTGAATTAAGCTACGGTTCACCTTTAAGAAACTATAAACCTGCTTTTAAGTAAAAGCCTGTATTAATAAGAAACATGGAATGTGAATACAAAAAGAGATATTATCAGCTGAACTGTATCTAAATATTTTACAAAGTTTTCCAAGAGCCGTCAGTAGATCTTTAAAATTCACGATCTTTTTTTAAAAAAGTTAGTCATTCATCTGTAAAAATCTAGTTTTTTGTGTGTATACCAAGCACAAAATTGCCCCATGCTAAACTTAACATAAACCTCACATTACAGAGTTATGTGTTCCTATACTTCAACATAACTATTACAGTGATTCAAAGGATAAAAACACACTTAGAATAGTCTACCTTCTGCTGCATTTCAGTGCAATGAAGAAAGCCTGAGCAGCACCCAAAAATTAGGTCCATATTTTAAATCTGCAGGCAATCAAGCAAGGAAAATAAATTGAGGAACCAGGCTATGTAATCACAATCACTTGCAAAACCATTTAAACTATTTTCTAGTTGTAATTGTTAGCAGTTTCCTATGACTGTAGTCTTTTAAAAACCATCTTCCACTTCAAAAATTAAATGCACATGTACATTAATGTTTTTTGTCTACTTATAGTTAGGTGCTAGCTATGCCAGATTAAAATTCCTTCTTTCCCCTTTCCAATTCTGCATTCCCTTCTTTTCATTTTTGTACATTACGGTTCCAAGCTAATTTCGTATTATTTATCCAAATAATGAGTGGCTAAAAATTTGATCTTTAAAATTACAATTTTGAAGCAATGTAGAGTTTAACAAAACAAACAAACAAAAAACCACAGTGAGCTTGCCATTTCATGATGATAGTGTTTTTCACAAAGGAATATGTTACCTTTTCAGATGTTATTCAAGGATGGTTAATCATTTTATAAATGTTACATAATTAAAGATTCTCAACATTATAAATTAGTATGCATAACTCTTAACAGAGAAAATTGAATAATAAGATGTAAATTGAGTTGTTCAAGGTCAGACAGTATGTCAGTGAGGCAGCCAGCACTGGCAATCTCAAATTCCTGTCTTCCCCCACATGTGCCATGCTCTAACCTTTGCCTGCAAAATGCTAACTCTGGTATTCTTCACAGGACAGAAATCATTTAGAATACAATTTCAAACTTAAGAAACTGATTAAGAAGTTAACCTAAATATTACCATAGTATATGAATTTAAATTAATTTTCAGCTAATTGGTCCATCATCTGAATGATCAATTCCTAAGCACAGCCCAACTTCCTCCTGATGTTGTATTTAAGTGCCATTTAAGGGGACTCAGGTTTCACTTGTGAGAACTAACCCTTGGGGAATGAAACAGCTACTTTTCAGAGCTGGGCTGCCCTTATCCTCTATGGTAACTTGAGGAAGGGACAATCCAGTGTTCATTCGAAGAACTCTTAGAGCAGCTTTCTCATCTCCTTACAGCTGGGAAGGGATAACAGAACATTCTTATTTCAAAGGCTTAATCTGAACCATTGTAGACCAGAAATTCCTAAAGCATTAACCGTCTGGTTAAGTTTTAAGCTGGCTTCAAATAGTTTTCTCACTTCTAACTTTATGTCTCAAGCAAACCTGTTATGCATTCTTACATACTTCCGATCACTTAAACTGGCCTCTTTGTGATATTCCTTCCCATATCTGCACAGGACAGAAGTATCCCCCACTTGTCATCCCATGAGATGTACCCCTTAGTAAGTTAAAAAAAACAAACACATAAAACTAGGGGCCAAAACATCACTGTTTAATGATGGAGCTTGCAGGTTATCTATAAAGAGATTTCATGTTAAAATTGTCAAGTTAATAACTAATTGAAATACATAATGTTTATATTCTTTGAAAAAATATTTAGTGCCAAAATGTAATTATTCAATAATAAGCTATATATTCTTGGTCACCATATGTATGCACAAAACATCTGACAGACAAAAGCATAAGAATGGAATTTCTGGCAAGCCTACAAAGAATAATATCATTTTTATAAAAGAAAAGAGGGAGGAGGCACGGAAGGAAATCAACATTCATTAAGTGCTTACTAGGAAACAGGTACTGTGCTAAGTACTTTACATTAAACTGCAATCAATTTCATGTTGATTATATTCCCTCACCAAATCATTACAAACCAATATATTCAAACATCAAATGAACTGAACACAAACTCCAGGAATCCCGAACTGATTCCATTTTTTCCTTCGGCTATGTGCTAAGGCCATCATATTTATCACCACTATTTATATAGGCCAAGGGCTCAGAAGCACATTAATTTAAATTATTCCCAGAAAGCAACCCCAAAATGCCATTAACTCACTGAAATATTCAAGAGGCTAGTTTTGATAATCCAAGAATTCAATTCTTACGAGTATATTGTGATAAGAATTTGTTACTAATTTCATTATACATCAACAGATGAGCTGCTAATATCAAAGACTAAAACCATGGATTACGATAATTCACAGATTTAAGTTTTTTCAGTGTCCAGAGGTTGTAAAGAAGACAGATAGGGTGGAAATGGGATAGACTGGGTGTTTTCACTAGCCAAATGTTTTGATTCACTGATTTACAGTAAAATGGTCACTTCAGTGAAATAGATGCTTTTCAAGAAGTGAGAGACGGTATTAAGGAAAAATGTCTAAATGTCCAATGCAAAATATCTTGATCACATACATTTGAAAAAAATCTGTAAACTGAAATTGTTTTTTAACTGTTTGACAATACTGTAAGTGGAACAAAATTAACCAATTTTATTCTTACATTTCTGACATTTCACTTAGTGACCTTAATAAAATATTAAACTTTTAATGACTCAGCAAAACGCAAAAAAATGTTTAGGCAATGTTAAGTGAAAACACAATAAAATTTTATGCATATCATAATTATATAAAAATTTGTGTGCATATAAAAATTGGGAACTTTGAAAGTTGATCTGACAGCATAATCAGCTTATAGATAATTACTTATTTTTCTTATGAAAATTATTTTTATATTTCTATATTTATAATGTTGTTTCAATAAAAATGGCAACTTTAAAAAAGCATGTGATCACTACATGTATTAAATGGCACTCTGTTTGCAATGGTTTAACTGTGTTAAGTGTATCTGTGTCTCAGTTTTCCAGCTATTCCGTCGGTTCCAGGAAAGCAAACACCAGGACTCCTTTGTACCCTCCACAATACATAACACAGTCTCTCAGATCTAGATAGACCCAGCCAATCCCAGTGACAGCTAGTCACTGAGCCACTGATGAACACCAAGTGCAGATAACATAAAAATGAGAACTTACTATTATTTGTTGGTTCAGGAAACCCAGGCTTTGGACCACTCCATCCTTTGTTTTCCCCTGTCTGAAAGATTAAATCAAATCAGAGAAACAGGCTTATTCAAAAAGGAAAAACAAAACGTGACTAATCAATTAAGCAAAGGCAAAGTCCTCTCACATGGTTATTCTGCATATTCTATCTCTGACCCTGGGACGATGGCTACAGAAGAAACTAACATGAAAGGTATCATTTATTCCTCTTCTGCACCTAAATCTACTTCTTACGTCCTTCTGCTTTTGTCTGATCACGTAAATTTATAATTCAAGGCATAAATAATGCCAATATTCAATATATGTATTATATAGAATATAAGCTCTAGCTAGGTGATGAAAAAATAAATCTTTTTTTTTTTTTTTTGAGACAGAATCTCATTCTGTCGCCCAGGCTAGAGTGCAATGGCTTGGTCTCGGCTCATTGCAACCTCCGCCTCCCAGATTCAAGGATTCTCCTGCCTCAGCCTCCCGAGTAGCTGGTATTAGAAGTGCCTGCCACAATGTCGGGCTAATTTTTGTATTTTTAGTAGAGATGGGGTTTCGCCATGTTGGCCAGGCTGGTCTCAAACTCCTGACCTCAAATGATCCGCCCGCCTTGGCCTCCCAAAGTGCTGGGATTACAAGCGTGAGCCACCACACCTGGCCAAAAAGTAAATCTTATTAAAATAATAAATAATCATTGCCACAAATGCTTAAGTGACCAAAAGAGCTTTTGTATGATTCCTGAGGTCAAATTAACAATCTAACAATCAAACATTTCTATGAACAAAAATGTTACTATGTCCATCTAGAAAAGTCCTACGGTAAGGATCACTAAATATTGCTAATGACATATACAAAAAAATTGAAAACTAAGTCCTAACTTTAAGCAAAACATGTAATATTCTGACTTTTGCCAAATGATTAGTGTTTGGTATAAAATACATTCTGAAATATATATGCCTTGTAGTAGTAAGTATTCAAATCAAATTAATAAGTGACTTTAGTTATATTATCTTTCTGTACAGCTGGTAACTTATCTCTTACGATGATCAGCATTTTATATTTATGTTAACAGTCAAAGGTAAAATAGATAATTAAGCCTAGATACAAACACAAAATACAATTGCTGCAAATAGTTTACCCATGTTCATTTTTTAAAAAAAGTTGTTCTTATTGAATTCATTCCTTTTAATTATACGTCTTAGGGTGACAAGGAAAGATACAGTGGCAGACAGCAGAAGCAAAACTGAAAATAATCCTGAAAGACTAAGCTGACAGTATATTAGACACAACCAGCAGCTTCACATGAACTAGGGAGCATCTCTTTCTCTAATTAGCTCGTTTATCTCTTTAAAACACAAATTCCTGTCTTCATCCACATTTACCATCCTGAGAGATTGCTGCTATAACCTTTGACTGCAAAATGTTACCACAGGCATCCTTCACAAGAGAGAAATTACTATGTAATAAAATAGACGGATAGTAGTAATAGCTAAAAGCTAACACTTAAGATTTAAAAGTGTGGTTGCTAACGTGCTAAGTGTTTTGCATAAATATGGATTATCTCATTTTCTATTCTCACAAAAATTTGGTAAGATAAGCGATATTAATATTCAATTTTACAGACAAGCAAACTAGGGTTAGAGTTCCTGTAATTACTCTGAGGTCACACAGATAATATAAGCGAGTGCCAGGATGTCAAACTATGTCTTTTAACTAGAGGAGAATAATCATGCTACCTTTGTACTATCATTATCAGGAGAGAAAAAAGAGCTAAAGGAAGGAATGAACAAAAAAGTTACAGATTAAGTAAAACTGCGCTATCTAAGAATGAAAAGAAAAACAGTGAGATGAAGAACAGAGTTTGGAACTATTAAGAAGAATGCTCTAAAGGTAGCCGGGATGGAAAGGACTACTGCAAAAACAAATGAGAGAAAAACAGAACTAGATGGTTCCAAGGGATGAAAGAAATTTAAAAGATTTTGAAAAGCAGCTAAAATCATTATTCACATGAAAACCTGGTGAACATAAAGAAACAAATCATGTTCAATTTTTCTTTTACATTCCTACCTTACTTTTAATTTTACTCATACCTCCAAAACATAGCCTGTACTTATCAAAGTGCTGACAACTGTTTAGGTTCTCAGAGAAGTAATTATGTTTCAAGAATCCTGGAGCAGTTCTACAATTAGACACAGGATTCTAGTCTTCCAAACAAGTTTTTCATTTTTAATTAGTGGAATTAATAAAATCTGTTTTATTCGACTAAATTAATTTCTTCTATCCTTACATTGTTTATGTTACCTTAATACTATACAATTGGCTGGACATGGTAACTCAAGCCTGTAATCCCAGCACTTTGGGAAGCTGAGTCAAGCGGCTCACCTGAGGTCGGGAGTTTGAGACCAGCCTGACCAACATGAAGAAACCCTGTCTCTACTAAAACTACAAAATTAGCCAGGCATGTTGGCACATGCCTTTAATCCCAGCTACTCGGGAGGCTGAGGCAGGAGAATCACTTGAACCCGGGAGGCGGAGGTTGCAGTGAGCTGAGATCATGCCATTGCACACCAGCCTGGGCAACAACAGTGAAACTCCATCTCAAAAAATATATATATTATACAATTTATCCAGTAGGTACCATTTGATTTTCACCTGAGAGCTATGCTTAACTTCAAAATTTCTTTCTGTTAAAGATCACTGTTTGGAGTAAGGAAAAGAGGTCAGGAGAGACGAGGTCAAAGTAATTACTGTAAGAATTTCTCTCTTGGAAAGGAGAAACCCAGCAGGCACAAAGTACAGTTCATCTCCCGATCCTTACTTTCTCTATTTCTTCTATTGTACCCCTCAGACACAAATGAGAAATAGAAAAGCAGATGATATGGTTTGGCTCTGTGTCCCCACCCAAATCTCACCTTGAATTGTAATAATCCCCACATGTCAAGGGTGGGACCAGGTAGAGATAACTGAAACAAGTGGGTGGTTCCCTCATGTTACTCTCTTGGTGGTGAATAAGTCTGACAAGATCTGATGGCTTTATAAGGGGCTTCCCCTTTTACCTGGCACTCATTTCTCTCTCCTGCTGCCCTGTGAAGAGGTGCCTTTTGGCACAACTGTAAGTTTCCTGAGGCCTCCCCAGCCAGCCCCACAGAACTGTGAGTCAATTAAACCTCTTCCTTTATAAATTACCCAATCTCTAGCAGTTCTTTATGGCAAACTAATATACGAGACAACAGCAGGAGGTAAGTCAAAGTCTGAAAATTGGAAAGCAGATGAACAAGTTGTAGTTAGCTTAGCAGATATGAGTAACTGAAACCTAACCTGCAGAGGAAGAAGCCAACAAAGAGCTAACAGTAAGGTGATGTGTCACCCAGAATCCTAGAAAGCCTCCAGAATTAGGAGGTACTTTAAAGATGAATCCTGGAAGGGGCTGAAACAGAAAGACTGTCTGGAAGTCTTTTCAAGTTATTATGAAATCTCCCTATCACCTCTTTGACCCCAAGCAGCCAGGTGCCCACTCCTTCCTAATAAGGGTTTCCTGTTGGAAGAGGCTAAAACAGAGAGGCTCTGGATACCAGGCATAGTTGAGGGTGAAATCCATGTGTCACCCTGCAAATAAGGAGATGGAGTTCCAAGGTTTCATACTGAAAAGATTCCGAGCCTCTTTTCTCATTTCCCCCTCAGAAGACACATCCAGGGTTCCAATCCACAAGGAACAAAAAGATAATGAGGAGTACAGAAGGAAAAAAATGCAAAAAAAAAAAAAAAAAATTCCTCAGGCACATAAGAGAAATACTACACCCATTAAACAAGAATAGGAAGCCATAAAAAGGAATATTCTGAGAATGAGGAAGAACTCTGGGAAATCAAAAATATAATAGCTGAAGTGGAAAACAAAATTGAGGAACTCTTCCTAGAAAACAGAACAACAACAAAAAAAACAGAAATGGAGGGAGAAAAGAAAAATCACAAGACCATCCATAAGATTAACAGCATCACACAAATAAATAACAGCAAAAATAAAAGGAGAGAAATTATTAAAGAAATAATATATTTCTCAGTTCCAAAGTATATGAATTTCTAGATTAAAACTCAAATGTCCAACATAATTTATCAAATACACATATAAAATACACGTATCTCAGAATCCCTGAGAAAATAAAAAGTCAGAAAAGCACTGATAGGGAGGAGAAGGGTAAAAGTTTCATATACAGGCTGAAGAGTCAGGTGTTGAAATTTTAACAGTAATGGTGGGATGTACAAGACAAGGGTGTGATGCCTTCCCAACTCTGTGAAAATTTACTTCCAATTTAGAATTACATCTTAGAAAAAAAACTATTAAGTGTGTGGGAAATATAAAGAAATTTCAGACTACAAGATCTCAAAAAAACATTTACTTTCCATGTATCCTTCACAAGGTCCTAAAGAATGAACTCTACCAAAACAAGAAAGTAAACCAAGAACAAGGGAAACTGTCCAAAAAACAGTCAACTCAACAAAGGACAGAGGCCAAAGAAATTTCAGGATAATGGTGAAGAGAAACACCAGCTCTAAAGCAGGCCTCTCCATCAATCTGCAATACAAGAGGAGGATAAAGAGCTCTAAAGGTTGGGTAGGGTGGACGTTGGGAAAGGAACGAAAAAAAATGCATGATCTGCTTGAGTGGTAAAGACTTTGGGGATAGAAAGATGTAGAAAAGTGTATGTGTGGAGTATATACCAGAGTTAAATCCTCATTTTCCATAGCAGAAAGTACATTTAATATTTTTACTTTTATATTACTTCTCATAATATTTAAACATGAGAAACCAAGAGATAGCACAAACTACCGATAGCGGTAAATAATAAAATAAATAGTTACAACAGGTGGTAAAGTGGTTGCCTCTGGCAAAGGGGAAGCAGAAATGGCCAGTGGCAAGGAAGAACAGGATATTTTGGTGTTTTAAGTTATAAACCTTGAGTTTTTACACTATTAATCTTGTATAAATTCTGCCTTTTTATATATATATATTACTTTGAGTATGAGTACTACTTTGATGAATATAGTGATCAAATATGAAAAAGAATAGTTATGTCTTGACTTACAACAAACTCTAAGATATTAAGAAAAACTCTTAAGATATCTGAATGAAGAAAATCAAGATGCAAGAATGGCATATAAAAAAAAGGTGAAGAGAGTATTCCATTTTTTTCCTTAGAATCTAGAAACATAACAGTGACAAAGAACCAATCTGAAAAAAAACAATTGCAACTTTTCTTGAACCTTTTAGAGACCTGAGATTACAAGGTAAACAAGCAAAATGAATTCTAGAGAGTAATAAATCCTTCTGGGAGAGATACGACTCACAAAAATGTTACAGCATTGGCAGGGCAGGGATAGCAGAGATGACTGCCATGAATGCAAGTAAGAAGAAACTAGATGAAATGTTAAATTCTTAAAGCCTGAGTATGAGCTAGCATAATAGTTTAGAAAAACCGGGAGCTCCAGACAGCAGCTCTTTTCCATTGTCCTGCCCTGGATTCTCAGGAGAACAACTGGGGGTACAGCTGCAGACCAGAAAGAGCCCAACTTGGTGCAGGAATGCAGCTAGTTAGTGGCTGCACTGAGGGACAAGCACAAAACCTTGCCAATTCTCTAGGCCATTGTCCAATACAAAACAAAAAATTTAAGCCACTGGAGAAAGGGTTGAAACAAATCCTATATGCCTTTGGGGCAAAGGCAGGAAATTCTCTGGTCCTAAGAGCTCAGTAAAGCTTCATTGCTTCTGAAGAAGGATTAAAAGCAAAAGCTATATGCTCCTGGGGGGAAAAAAAAAAGATAGAAAACCTACTTGAGAGTAAGACACTACAGCAGTATAAAGCAGAGGTCTGCAAATGCTGGGAAATGTACAGGAAACTCTCTCATGCTCAAAGTGCCCACAAATCCAAGACAAAGTTTGGTTACCACAGAGAAGAGAGCAAAAACAGAAAGATCCACCTCTGAGACCCAGGCTCACAGAGTCTGCCAGAAAATGAAGCTGTACAAAAAAATCAAGAACTATGACACCCACCACAATCCCAGGATTAAATAATAAATAACAGCAGTCTACTACAGAGCCCAAAGAGAGATAACCCCCATGCCATGACACAGCAAAGAAGAGACCTCTAAACCTGAGGGCAGAGCAGAGAAACTGTGAAAAAACCCTCTCAAAACCTCACATTACACAAAGCACAGATAACAGAATATGACTACTGAAGGAATTTGCAGTTAATAGTGACTATGGCAATAACAAAACCCAAAATGAATTCAGTAAGTAACTAGACTGATGCAACCCTCCATCCAAAACGTCTGAGAGAAAGACAAATGCTGATTTCTCAACAAATACTATTTGACTTAGCCTCTACTATTTTTCTGTCACAAGGTCCAACACTCATTCAAAAATTATGAGATATCCAAAACTGTAAGAAGAAATAAACCACTGCCAAAACATAAGGAAGTCAACAAAACAGGGCCCAGGGATGACCCTGATGCTAGACCTTTCAGAAAGGTATTTTACAACACCTATGATTCATAGGTTGAAAGACCTACTGGAAAAAGCAGACAACATACATGAGCATATGGGGAATTTCGGCACAAAAATAGAAACCACAGAACAAAAACAAAAGGAAATCTTAAGGAAAAATATTAGAGATCAAAACATTGATATCATTATTAATAATGCATTAATTCAGACTGCACACAGCTGAAGAAATATTGTTGAACTTGTAGATAAATCAATAGAAATTACTCAAACTGTTTAACAAAGAAAAAAGAGCAGGGAAAAAAGAAACAAAAAATCCTAGAACTATAAGACAATACCAATGGTCTAATGAATGTATAAATGGAAACTCCAAGGAAAAGAGAGAGAAAACAAGGAATTAAATATATTTTAAAAGATAATAGCTATGAACTTGCCAAAATAACTGAAAGACATCAAATCACAGATCCAAAATGCTCAGAAAACCCTATAAGGATGAGGATGAGAAGGATGAGGATAAGGAAGGAGGAGGAGCAGGAGGAGGAAGAGGAAGAGGAGGAGGATAAAGAAGACAAGGAAAAGGAGAAGGAAAGACGAAGGAGGAGGGGGGAGGAAGAAAAAGGAGAAGGAAGGGGGAGAAGAGAGAAGAAGAACAATAGCAAAGGAGGAAGAGGAGAAGGAATAAACAGGAGATAGAAGAAAGAGGAGAGACTGCACCCAAGATGGCCGAACAGGAACAGCTCCAGCCTCTAACTCCCAGCGTGAGCGACACAGAAGACAGGTGATTTTTGCATTTTCAACTGAGGTACTGGGTTCATCTCACTAGGGCGTGTCGGACAGTTGGCACTGGTCCACAGGTGCAGCCCGACCAGCAAGAGCTGAAGCAGGGCGAGGCATCACCTCACTTGGGAAGCGCAAGGGGGAAGGGAATTCCTTTTCCTAGACAAAGGAAATTGATAACACAACACCTGGAAAATTGGGTAACTCCTACACTAATACTGCACTTTACCAAGGGTCTTAGCAAACGGCACACCAGGAGATTATATCCCCCACCTGGCCCAGAGGGTACCACGCCCACTGAGACTCCCTCATTGCTAGCACAGCAGTCTGCGATCTAACTGCAAGGCAGCAGCAAGGCTGGGGGAGGGGCGCCTGCCATTCCTGAGGCTTAAGTAGGTAAACAAAGCCACCGGGAAGCTCGAATTGGCTGGAGCCCACCACAGCTCAAGGAGGCCTGCCTGCCTTTGTAGACTCTACCTCTGGGGACAGGGCACAGCTAAACAAAAAGCAGCAGAAACCTCCGCAGAGGTAAATGTGCCTGTCTGACAGCTTTGAAGAGAGCAGTGGATTTCCCAGCACGGAGGCTGAGATCTAAGAACGGACAGACTGCCTGCTCAAGTGGGTCCCTGACCCCTGAGTAGCCTAACTGGGAGGCATCCCCTACTAGCTGCACACTGACACCTCACACCTCACACAGCTGGGTACACCCATGAGACTAAGCTTCCAGAGCAAGAATCAGACAGCAACACTTGCTGTTCAGCAATATTCTATCTTCTGCAGCCTCCGCTGCTGATACCCAGGCAAACAGGGTCTGTAGTGGACCTCAAGCGAACTCCAACAGACCTGTGGCTGAGGGTCCTGACTGTTAGAAGGAAAACTAACAAACAGGAAGGACACCCACACCAAAACCCCATCAGTACGTCACCATCATCAAAGACCAAAGGCACATAAAACCACAAAGATGGGAAAAAAGCAGTGCAGAAAAGCTGGAAATTCAAAAAATCAGAGTGCATCTCCCCCTCCAAAGGAACGCAGCTCATCACCAGCAACAGAACAAAGCTGGACGGAGAATGACTTTCATGAGTTGAGAGAAGAAGGCTTCAGTTGATCAAACTTCTCAGAGTTAAAGGAGGAACTACGTAACCAGCGCAAAGAAACTAAAAACCTTGAAAAAAGATTTGACGAATGGCTAACTAGAATAACCAATGTAGAGAAGTCCTTAATAGAACTGACAGAGATGAAAACCATAACACGAGAACTACGTAACAAACGCACAAGCTTCAGTAACCAACTCCATCAACTGGAAGAAAGAGTATCAGCAATTGAAGATCAAATGAATGAAATGAAGTGAGAAGAGAAGTTTAGAGAAAAAAGAGTAAAAAGAAATAAACAAAGCCTCCAAGAAATATGGGACTATGAGAAAAGACAAAATTTACGTCTGATTGGTGTGCCTGAAAGTGATGGGAAAAATGGAATCAAGTTGGAAAACACTGCAGGATATCATGCAGGAGAATTTCCCCAACCTAGTAAGGCAGGCCAACATTCAAATTCAGGAAAGAGAGAGAACGCCACAAAGATACTCCTCAAGAAGAGCAACTCCAAGACACATAATTGTCAGATTCACCAAAGTTGAAATGAAGGAAAAAATGTTAAGGGCTGCCAGAGAGAAAGGTCGGGTTACCAAGAAATGGAAGCCCATCAGACTGACAGCAGATCTCTCAGCAGAAACTCTCCAAGCCAAAAGAGAGTGGAGGCCAATATTCAATATTCTTAAAGAAAAGAATTTTCAACCTAGAATTTCATATCCAGACAAACTAAGTTTCATAAGTGAAGGAGAAACAAAATCCTTTACAGACAAGCAAGTGCTTAGAGATTTGTAACCACCAGGCCTGCCCTACAAGAGATCCTGGAGGAAGCACTAAACATGGAAAGGAACAACAGGTACCAGCACTGCAAAAACATGTCGAAATGTAAAGTCCATCGATGCTAGGAAGAAACTGCATCAACTAACGATCAAAATAACCAGTTAATATCATAATGACAGGATCAAGTTCACACATAATGATATTAACCTTAAATGTAAATGGACTAAATGGTCCAATTAAAAGACACAGACTGGCAAATTGGATAGAGTCAAGACCCATCAGTTTTCTGTATTCAGGAGACCCATCTCACATGCAGAGACATACATAGACTCAAAATAAAGAGATGGTGGAAGATCCCAATTAAATGGAAAACAAAAAAAAGCAGGGGTTGCAATTCTAGTCTCTGATAAAACAGACTGTAAACCATCAAAGATCAAAAGAGACAAAGAAGGTCATTACATAATGGTAAAGGGATCAATTCAACAGGAAGAGCTAACTATCCTAAGTATTTATGCATTCAATACAGGAGCACCCAGATTCATAAAGCAAGTCCTTACAGACTTACAAAGAGACTCAGACTCCCATAAACTAATAATGGGAGACTTTAACACCCCACTGTCAACATTAGACAGATCAACGAGACAGAAAGTTAACAAGGATATCCAGGAATTGAACTCAACTCTGCACCAAACGGACCTAATAGACATCTACAGAACTCTCCACCCCAGATCGACAGAATATACATTCTTCTCGGCACCACATCACATGTATTCCAAAATTGATCACATAGTTGGAAGTAAAGCACTCCTCAGCAAATGTACAAGAACAGAAATTATAACAAACTGTCTCTCAGACCACAGTGAAATCAAACTAGAACTCGGGACTAAGAAACTCAATCAAAACCGCTCAACTACATGGAAACGGAACAACCTGCTCCTGAATGACTACTGGGTACATAACGAAATGAAGGCAGAAATAAAGATGTTCTTTGAAACCAATGAGAATAAAGACACAACATACCAGAATCTCTGGGACACATTTAAAGCAGTGTGTGGAGGGAAATTTATAGCACTAAATGCTCACAACAGAAAGCAGGAAAGATGTAAAATTGACACCCTAACATCACAATTAAAAGAACTAGAGAAGCAAGAGCAAACACAGTCAAAAGCTAGCAGAAGGCAAGAAATAACTAAGATCAGAGCAGAACTGAAGGAGATAGAGACACAAAAAACCCTCCAAAAAATCAATGAATCCAGGAGTTGGTTTTTTGAAAAGATCAACAAAATTGATAGACCGCTAGCAAGACTAATAAGGAGGAAAAGAGAGAAGAATCAAATAGACGCAATAAAAATGATAAAGGGGATAGCACCACCCACCCCACAGAAATACAAACTACCATCAGAGAATACTATAGACACCTCTACGCAAATAAACTAGAAAATCCAGAAGAAATGGATAATTTCCTGGACACTTACACTCTCCCAAGACTAAACCAGGAAGAAGCTGAATCCCTGAATAGACCAATAGCAGGCTCTGAAATTGAAGCAATAATTAATAGCCTACCAACCAAAAAGAGTCCAGGACCAGACGGATTCACAGCCGAATTCTACCAGAGGTACAAGGAGGAGCTGGTACCATTCCTTCTGAAACTATTCCAATTAACAGAAAAAGAGGGAATCCTCCCTAACTCATTTTATGAGGCCAACATCATCCTGATACCAAAGCCTGACAGAGATACAACAAAAAAAGAGAATTTTAGACCAATATCCCTGATGAACATCGATGCAAAAATCCTCAAAAAAATACCGGCAAAGCGAATCCAGCAGCACATCAAAAAGCTTATCCACCATGATCAAGTGGGCTTCATCCCTGGGATGCAAGGCTGGTTCAACATACACAAATCAATAGACGTAATCCAGCATATAAACAGAACCAAAGACAAAAACCACATGATTATCTCAATAGATGCAGAAAAGGCCTTTGACAAAATTCAACAGCCTTTCATGCTAAAAACTCTCAATAAATTCGGTATTGATGGAACGTATCTCAAAATAATAAGAGCTATTTATGACAACCCACAGCCAATATCATACTGAATGGGCAAAAACTGGAAGCATTCCCTTTGAAAACTGGCACAAGACAGGGATGCCCTCTCTCACCACTCCTATTCAACATGGTGTTGGAAGTTCTGGCCAAGGCAATCGGGCAAGAGAAAGAAATAAAGGGTATTCAGTTAGGAAAAGAAGAAGTCAAAATGTCCCTGTTTGCAGATGACATGATTGTATACTTAGAAAACCCCACTGTCTCAGCCAAAAATCTCCTTAAGCTGATAAGAAACTTCAGCACAGTCTCAGGATACAAAATAAATGTGCAAAAATCACAAGCCTTCTTATACACCAGTAACAGACAAACAGAGAGCCAAATCATGAATGAACTCCCATTCACAATAGCTTCAAAGAGAATAAAATACCTAGGAATCTAACTTACAAGGGATGTAAAGGACCTCTTCAAGAACTACAAACCACTGCTCAGTGAAATAAAAGAGGACACAAACAAATGGAAGAACATACCATGCTCATGGATAGGAAGAATCAATATTGTGAAAATGGCCATACTGCCCAAGGTAATTTATAGATTCAACGCCATCCCCATCAAGCTACCAATGACTTTCTTCACAGAATTGGAAAAAACTACTTTAAAGTTCATATGGAACCAGAAAAGAGCCCGCATTGCCAAGACAATCCTAAGCCAAAAGAACAAAGCTGGAGGCATCACACTACCTGACTTCAAATTATACTACAAGGCTACAGTAACCAAAACAGCATGGTCCTGGTACCAAAACAGAGATATAGACCAATGGAACAGAACAGAGCCCTCAGAAATAATACCACACATCTATAGCCATCTGATCTTTGACAAACCTGACAAAAACAAGAAATGGGGAAAGGATTCCCTATTTAATAAATGGTGCTGGGAAAATTGGCTAGTCATGAGTAGAAAGCTGAAACTGGATCCTTTCCTTACTCCTTATACGAAAATTAATTCAAGATGGATTAGAGACTTAAATGTTAGACCTAAAACCATAAAAACCCTAGAAGAAAACCTAGGTAATACCATTCAGGACATAGGCATGGGCAAGGACTTCATGTCTAAAACACCAAAAGCAATGGCAACAAAACCCAAAATTGACAAATGGGATCTAATTAAACTAAAGAGCTTCTGCACAGCAAAAGAAACTACTATCAGAGTGAACAGGTAACCTACAGAATGGGAGAAAATTTTTGCAATCTACTCATCTGACAAATACCCAGAACCTATAAAGAAGTCAATCCAATTTACAAGAAAAAAACAACCCCATCAAAAAGTGGGCAAAGGATATGAATGAACAGACACTTCTCAAAAGATGACATTCATACAGCCAACAGACACACAAAAAAATGCTCATCATCACTGGCCATCAGAGCAATGCAAATCAAAACCACAATGAGATACCATCTCATACTAGTTAGAATGGCAATCATTAAAAAGTCAGGAAACAACAGGTGCTGGAGAGGATGTGGAGAAATAGGAACACTTTTACACTGTTGGTGGGACTGTAAACTAGTTCAACCACTGTGGAAAACAGTGTGGCGATTCCTCAAGAATCCAGAACTAGAAATACCATTTGACCCAGCCATCCCATTACTGGGTATATACCTAAAGGATTATAAATCATGCTACTATAAAGACACGTGCACACATATATTTATTGCAGCACTATTCACAATAGCAAAGACGTGGAATCAACCGAAATGTCCATCAGTGACAGACTGGATTAAGAAAATGTGGCACATATACACCATGGAATACTATGCATCCATAAAAAAGGATGAGTTCGTGTCCTTTGTAGGGACATGGATGCAGCTGGAAACTATCATTCTCAGCAAACTATCGCAAGAACAGAACACCAAACACCGCATGTTCTCACTCATAGTTGGGAATTGAACAATGAGATCACTTGGACACAGGAAGGGGAACATCACACACTGGGTCCTATAGTGGGGAGGGGGGAGGAGGGAAGGATAGCTTTAGGAGATATACCTAATGTAAATGCTGAGTTAATGGGTGCAGCACACCAACATGGCACATGTATACATATGTAACAAACTTGCACGTTGTGCACCTGTACACAAGAACTTAAAGTATAATACAAAATAAAATTTAAAAAAAGAAAGAGGAGAAGGAAGTAGGGGGAGAAGGAAGTAGGAGGAGGAGAAAAAAATGAGAGAAAAAATGAGAAGAAGGAAGGAAGAGGATAAGAAGGAAAAGAAGAAAAGGTGGAAGAGAAGGAGAAGGAAGAAAAATAGAAAGAAGGGAGGAAGAAGGGTGGGGAAAGAGTACAGGGGCAGAGAAGATAAACTTAGATACATCACAGCCAAATTGCTGGAAAATAAAGAAAAGAAATATATTGAAGGCTGAGAAAGGAAAAAAAAATACATCAACAAGAACAAGTAAGAATTACAATAGACTTTACATTGAAAATTATGCCTATCAAGAGACAGTGGAGCAAGATCTTTAAAGTACTAGAAGAAACAGGAAACCCAGAATTCTATATCCAGAAAAAAACAACTTTCAAAAATGAAGGTGATTCATTGGAGGCTTAAAAACGAATAAAAAAAGTGAAATTTTCTGCTACAGCAGTCACTGAAGAGCAGCAGCCATAGTTCTGCATTACCACATGGCCATGGGCCTCAACCAGGGCCCATGGTGAACAAGAATATAAGCAAGCTGAGGCAGGGCTGCCACTCTGGACACCTCACCAAGCACACAAAGTTTGTGTAAGACATCATCTGGGAGGTGTGTGGCTTCCTCCGTAGAAGTGGCATGTCATGAAGCTGCTCAAAGTCTCCAAGGACAAGCGGGCCCTCAAGTTCATTAAGAAAAGGATGAAAACACACATATGCACCAACAGGAAGCAAGAGGAGCTGAGGCAGTATCCTGACTGCCATGAGGAAAGCAGCTGCCAAGAAAGTCTGAGCCCCCACCCCACTCTGTGTATAATAAAACCTATAAAGAAAAAAAAGAAAGTGAAATAAAGACTTTTTTCACAAACAAAAGCTGAGAGAATGCACTGCCTACAGATCTGCTAAAATAAGTAATATCAAAGGAAGCTTTCAAGCAAGGAAGGGGTATAATACCAGAAAGAAATCTGAATTTACACAAATAAATGAAGGATATTGAGAATAATCAAAATGTGAGTAAATATAAAAGGCATTTTCTGTTGATTTTAATCACTTAAGAAGATAACTGACTATTTATAAAGCAAAATTAGTAACAATGAGTTGTAGGGTTTAAAAAATATAGAAAACTAACATGTATAGCCACAATAGGAGGTCAGAGAAACTTAGAGAAGTAACATATGTGACCACAACAGAGGTCAAAGAAGAAAAAAAGTAAACAGAGTAAGTAGGGAAAAATAAAGGCAACTAATAAAATGGTGTGTTTAAATATAACAACTCAATAACTTCAGTAAGTACAAAAGGTCTAATCACCATAACTAAAGGGCAAAGTTTGTCAAATTAAATTTTAAAGAACAAGACCCAATTATATGCTTTCTAAAAGAAATCAATGTAAAGATAGGCTAAAAGTAAAACACAGGAAAAAAAGATCCCATGCAAACACCAGTCAAAATAAAACTGGAGTAGCTATATTAATATCAAACAAAACAGATTTCAGAACAAGGAATAAAAGGAAACATCCAATAAAAGTGGTCATCAAAAAGACACAGCAACACTAATTGTACATGTATATAACAACAAAGTTTCAAAATGCATAAAACAAAAACTAATAAAACTGAAAGAAGCAGAAGTAGGAAAATCCAAACTTATACTTGGAGACTTTAACACTGAACAAAAGAAGTAATCATAACAGATACAGGGCCTGAAAGAAGAAATCAAGAGGGAAATCAGAACATATTTTGAGTTGAATGAAAGTAAAAACCCATAGAGTGTGTATCCCAGATGTTAAAAAAACAAAAAGAGAAGAAAAAACCTAACTTGTCAAAATGTGTAGGACAGAGCTACATCAGTGCTTAAAGAAAAATTCACAGCATTAAATGCCTATATTAGAAAAAGGAAAGTTCTCAGATATATAGCCTAAACTTCTACCTTACAAAATTAGAAATGAACAAAAAAATAAAAACAAAAACCAGTGAAGGATAAAATAAAGAGCAGAAATCAAAAAAACTGAAAATAGAAAAACAGAGAAAAATCAATGCAACTAAAACCTAATTGTTTGAAAAGATTTAAAATTTTATAAAACCCCTAGCTAAACTGAACAGAAGAAAAAGAGAAAAGAAATAATCAATATCAGAAATGAAAGTGAGTATCATTACAGATTCTGCCACTACTAAAAGAGTAAGGGAATGTTACAGATTCTTCCACGATTAAAAGAAAAAGGGAACGTTATAAACAATTTTATACTAGTAAATTCAACAACTTAGAAGAAATAAACTAATTCTTTGAAAGACAAAAACTACCAAAGTTCAATCAAGCAGAAGTAGGTAACCTAAGTAACCCTATTTATTTTTAAAATCTGAGTTTGTAGTTAAAAAACTTTTCCACTGAGAAAATTCTAAACCCAAAAGCCTTCACTGGTAACTTCTACCAAATAATTAAGAAATACCAACCAGGTGCAGTGGCTCACGCCTGTAATCCCAGCACCTTGGGAAGCCAAGGCAAGCAGATCATTTGAGGTCAGGAGAGCCAGCCCGGCCAACATGGTGAAACCGCTTCTTTACTAAAAATACAAAAAATCAGCCAGGTATGGTGGTACACACCTATAATACCAGCTACTCGGGAGGCGGAGGAGAAAGAATCGCTTGAACCTGGGAGGTGGAGGTTGCAGTGAGCCAAGATCGCACCACTGCACTCCAGCCTGGACGACAGAGCTAGATTCTGTCTCAAAAAAACAAACAAAAAAATCCTGTTCTAGCTGGTTTTAAAAACTGCTTTTGCCACACTCATCAAAAGTCATCTTATTGATAAATCAATATATTCAGTCCTTCTCTTATTTGATCTCTCTGCAGCATCTGACGTAGTAGTCATTCTCTGTTCCTTTTTGCAGGTAGTCTTTCCTCCTCTTTTTTCCTGTATCTTGAATGCATCTTATCTGCTATTCAAATCTTACCCATTACATTTCTGAAATATCTCTGGAGTCTTTCCCTTCCTCCTCTCTACCTTCACTGTCTCAGTTCAGACCCTCAATATCTCTTACCTAAACAACTCTGGCTGCCTCCTGACTGGCATTCCTGTCTGGTTTCGCTCTGCTCAAATCCATGCTCCACATTACTTAACAGAAGTATCTTTTGAAGAATGCAAACCAGATCAATTCACATTCATGTTCAAATCTTAAATGAGCATTTCTTCAAACTTTCTACTTGGCATAGTAACAGTGACCTCAGCTTCTTTTCCTGACTTTCCAGGTTCATCCTCATGCTCTCTAGGTTCTGGGATACTATAGTTTTGTTATACGGTTAAAATTCCTCACTCCCTGCACTTAAAGAAAGATCACCTCCTTGAGTGCAGAGACCAAGTTTCAGTCATCTTATTAAAATCAGTCATTTTTAAGTGTCTAGCATTTAGTGAGTGTGATGATTAATTTTGTATGTCAACTTGTCTGGGCCACAGTGCCCAGATACTTGGTCAAACATTATTCTGGGTGTTTCTGCAAGAGTGTTTTTGGGTAAGATTTACATTTAAAGTGGTGAACTCTGAGTAAAGCAGATCATGCTCCACAATGTGGGCAGTCCTCATCTAATCAGCTGAAGGCCTGAACAGAACAAAAAGCTGACCTCCCAGGGCAAGAAGGAATTCTCCAGTAGACTGTTTTTGGACTGAAGTTTCAACTCTTTCCTGATTCTCCATCCTGTCAGCCTGTCCCATCAGATTTTATACTAGCAAAGCCTCCACAATCACATGGGCCAATTCCTTAATATATATACACAGACACACACACACATACACACACACACACACACACACATGCTGATGGTTCTGTTTCTTTGGAGAACACTGAATTACACAATGGTTATACAAAAAATGTTTTTCAAATTAATGAAATTAATTAATTAATGCTGGATTTTTGTTCTACTTTCATTTAATTTACAAATACATGTCTGTGAGGAGATTTATTTTGACATATTTTTATAGATCACTCACCAGTTTTAAGTCAATATAAATGTGTTAAGTTAAAACAACAAATATACAATATAAGGACTACAGAAACTGGAACACATGTTAGGTTTCATGTTACAAATACTTTTAAAAGAAGAAAAAGTGTTGACTAGCCAGGTTATAAAAACAGAATTGAAATCTCTAGCAATACCACACAAAGATTTTTTTAAATCATTCAAAAGAATTGCCTAGAAAACAAAAAAGTACATCAAAGTGTCTTTATATATTTTTGTTTCTAACTCTCAACTTTTAAAATGTGTTCCTGTAGAAACTAAAAATATCTTTGAAACAGAATTCTTGTGTGAGAAGATGCTGGTCTAAAGCATGTTACTTTTGATAAAAGTAATTAGTAAGCCTGTTTTTTGAATGTTCACATAAATAAAATGTTTGATAGAAATAATGTCTACAAATCTACAGATAACAAAATGATACTTAATACAAAATGGAAATAAGCCAATTTCTGCCAAGTTATATGCCAAGTTCTGAATTCAGGGTTCTCTGCTTCCCTTGTAACAGATGTAGGTGTTAATGATGTCATTAACTGCTGCAGAAAAAACAGGGGACCATGAACACAGGTCTTGGCAGAAAATAAACACCCTATGAGTTCACCTTTAAATTTAAAGTAAATAGAAAAATTAGTTTATAGAGTGTCTGTCCAATATAGTTCCTGCCCTAAAGGGGTAAGTCAGAATTTTTATTTCCAGTGTTTTCAGCTGTATTCCAAAAATAAAGGCTAACAACCTGTGTTCTCAAAAGACACAAATTAAGACTGTATCTATACGGCAAAAACAACCAGTCAACAAGTTAAAAATGTTACATTGGTATTACATAAAATATGTACAACCACACGACAAACTTTTTGCATTTTCTAATCGTAAGATTACAAATACTCATTAATATCTCATCTTACTCCGTAAGTATATGTTATTTTGTGCTTGGATCATCTATCTTTGTATTGCCTCAGAAAAGTTAAAATTGACATCTACTTTAATACCAGTTAAGATCAAAATTTATTAATGACTTTGATATTATGACAGATAGGATACACAGATGTAAACTTAACTCTTACCTTCTCAAGTTGATCCTGAAGATTAGTGGATGCTTTATAACCAAGCTGTAATAGCATTGCTTCTGCAGCATTTTTTTTGGCTATCTTTTTATTAGGTCCTGTTCCTGTAGCAACTTCATTGCCTACCTTCACCTGATAAGATTAAAGAAATAAATTAATGATAATTGTTTTGGTAAACAGGAAGTCCTTACATCATAAAGCAATTCTACTCTCTAGCATTTGAAAATATAAAGTTCAGTCCAAAATAAAAACAGCAACATAACATTTATGTAATCTTATATGTATATGAAAAAAATATGAAAAAATGGTCCTTAAAATATCAATGGAGGATTATCTCATGATGGTAGAATTTTATAGAATTTTTACTTCCATATACATTTATATGCTATTTGTTTTTTAAAACACTAAATTTATATTATTTATATAAGCAGAAAAATAAAATTTACATTTTAACAGCATTCGTGTTGGTTATGACTACATTTCAGCATTCTTATATTTCAACTGATAAACTGAAAAGGCTGAAATTCATATTGGTGCCATTTAAAATAATGTTCAAATTGCAACATTTATGTAAACATTCAAGTTTACAAAGATTTACATTAAATAGTTCCTGAAGAGAATTAATACACAAGTGTTGCTACAACATTATGATTAAAAACAAAGGCTTCTGGCTGGGCACAGTGGCTCACACCTGTAATTCCCCTTTGGGAGGCCAAGGCAGGCGGATCACAAGGTCAGGAGTTCAAGATCAGCCTGGCCAATATGGTGAAACCGCATCTCTACTAAACTTACAAAAATTAGCCAGGTGTGATGGCACGCACCTGTAGTCCCAGCTACTCAGGAGGCTGAGGCAGGAGAATCGCTTGAACCTGGTAAGTGGAGGTTGCAGTGAGCCACAATTGTACCACTGCATTCCAGCCTGGGGCCACAGAGTGATACTCCGTCTTTAAAAAACAAAACAAAACAAAACAAAAAAGCAAAGGCTTCCAAGTCAGATTGGGATATGAAACTCAACTCTATTATTTCCTAGCTGTATGAACTGGGACAAATTATTTAATATCTCTAAGCCTCAGGTTTTTCATCAGTAAAGCACAGGTAATACCAACTTCGGCACAGTGTTGCTTTGAAAAGTAAACAAGATAATGTGTGTAAACCACAGCGTTTAATCCATCATAATTGCTCAATAAAAAAAGATTTTTATCATTAGAACTATTCTACAGTTATCTTCTGTGAGCAATTTATACATGTATTTACAACCATACAACTATAAAAAGTAAAGTAGATAGCCAAAAAGAATAGAATTACAAGAAGAAATAGAAAATACACAACTATAGTTGAATTTCTTTTTACACAATGGTCTCAGTAAGTGATTGAAGAAGTAGTTAAATAGTTATTCACAACTTTGGAAATTAAACAATGTAATTCTGGTCAGGTGTGGTGGCTTATACCTATAATTCCAACAGTAGGAGGATTGTTTGAGGCCAAGAGTTTGAGACCAGCCTGGGCAATGTAGTGACACCCCATCTTTACAAAAAAAAATTTAATTATTTAGGCAAGATGGCTGTAGTCCCAGCTACTTGGGAGGCTGAGGTGGGAAGATTGCTTGAGCCCAGGAGTTCAGGGCTGCAGTGAACTGTGATCATACCACTGCACTGCACCCTGGGCAACAGAGCAAGACCACATCTCTAAAAAAATTAAAATTAAAAATTAAAAATTTTATAAACAATGTAATTCCAAATTACAATGGGCAAAAGAAGAAATTCCAGTGAAAACTAGAAAATATTTTAAATAATCCACGGAAATATACCAAAACTTGAAGGACACAGCAAAAGGAAGGTCTAGAAGAAAATGCATAACCGTAACAGCTTACAGGAGAGGAACAAAGTAACGAGCTAAACATCCACCTCAAGAAGTCACAAACATATCAGCAAAACAAACCCAGAGAAACCAGAATAAAAAGCAAAAGGTAAGGAAATACAAAACAAAGTACAATAAAGTTAGAAAAGCCAAAAGTTGGTTCCCTAATAAGACTAATAAAATGATAAATCAAAAGTAAGACTGGTCAAGAAAAAAAATATGAGTTCTTCTCTGAGATGGGTATTTTTTAAAAAGAAAAGAAGAGGAGAAGGCACAAATAAGAAATGAAATAATTAAAAAGGGAGATTACCATCGCTTCTGTAGCATTACAAAATAATAAGGATTACTGAGGCCGGGCGGAGTAGCTCACTACCCGTAATCTCGGCACTTTGGGAGGCCAAGGCAGGTGGATTACTTGAGGTCAGGAGTTCAAGGCCAGGTTGGCCAACATGGTGAAATCCTGTCTTATACTAAAAATACAAAAATTAGCCAGGCATGATGGCAGGTGCCTGTAATCCCAGTTACTTGGAAGGCTGATGCAGGAGAATTGCCTGGACCCAGGAGAAAGAAGTTGCAGTGAGCCAAGATCATGCCACTGCACTCCAGCCTGAGCGACACAGTGAGACTCTGTCTCACAAAAAAAAAAAAAAAAAAAAAAAAGGAATACAGAGAACAATTTTATGCTAAATTTAAAAAACATATTTAGATACAATGGAAAAATTCTTAGACAATACAAATTACCAAATTGCCACAGAATAAGCCTAAAGAATACGACTAAAACTACTAATGAAATAAAAACCATAATAAAAAATCTTTGTAAAAAGAAAACTCTGGAGATCTTCTCCACAAAGTTCTACTCAATATTTAAGGAAGAATTACGCTCTTCTTTTCATCCAAATTCATCCATAAAACAGAAAATGAGAAATCAGTCCCCAATTATTTTATGAGCTACCATTTTGATTCCAAATCCCAACAAGAACAGTACAAGAAAGAAAATTTAAACAGTTTCACTCATGAACATAGATGCAAAAGTTTTAAACAGTATAATGAATAAAGCAATATACAAAAAGAAAAAGATTCATGACAAAGTTAGGTTTATTGCAGGAATGCAAGTTTGGTTTAACATTTGAAATTCAAACTAGAAATTGACATTCATTCATAATGAAAACTATTAGCAAACTAGGAAAAGAAAACTTTTTTAATATGATAAAGGGCATTTTATAAAACACCTACAGCAAACCTCAGGAAACACTGTACTTAATGTTGAAAGAAACAAATTAGAAACAAGACGAGGATGTTCCCTATTATTGCTACTGTTTAAAAGTTTACACAAATCCTAGACAGAGAAATAAGGCAAGAAAAAGTAAAAAAAGGATCAGGAGGGAAAAGAACTCATTATTTATAGATGTGATTTCACATATAAAGAAGCTAAGAAACTCCATAGATGAATTACAAGAATCAATTAGATTGTAACCAGCTCAGTATGAAAAAGAGAACTGCATTTCTCCATTCCATCAACATTCAAGTAGTAGATGAAAAATATTAAAAAGATACCATTTACATTAAATGAAAATCAAATACCTAGGATGTGCAAATCTTCTACATAGAAAACAAAGCCTTATTGAGAAACTTTAAGAAACACCTAATAAATAGAGCAAAATGCCATGTTCATGGATTGAAGACAATACTAATGTAATATCATCAGTTCTCTTCAAATTGACCTAAACTCAATTAATCGAACTCAATGAAAACTCAATAAAAATTCCATACATCTTTTTATAATACTTGAACAAGATGATTCCAAAATTTACATGGAAATGTGAAGTGCTAAGAACAGCCAAAATCCTTTTGAGGAAGAACAAGGTGAGGGACACTTATTTGTCTGGATATCTAGACTTACTATAAAGTTAATATAAGGAAAAATTTAAATTTGACTGCATTAAAAATTACTCTTGTTCTTCTAAAAGCACTATTTAGAAAGGAAAGTCACAATACAAGGGAAGGTATTTAAAATGCCATATAACTACAGAGGGCTCACATCCAGAATATATAGGAGGTTCCCATATATCAGTGTTTTTAAAAAACTAGCAGAAAAATGAGCAAGAAAAGTGAATGGGCAATCCATATCTGAAAAGTTGAATTGTTTTATCAGTTATCATTTTGTTTAAAAAAAATTAGAAAGTTTCAATAATAGCTTCATGCCACTTTAATATATTTCACAATGACAACAAAATTCAGTTTTCAGCTAAATAGCATGATACTCCTAACCATACTTTTCTTTTTTGTCTCTTGTGTAAGATCATAACACTGGCTGTTTCATCTGTCCCAGAACATACAAATTCCCATTTGGTATCCACACTTGAGTACTGTTCATCACTTATTCTTACCTCCTTATTTACAGTTTTTGTGTTATTATTTCCAACACTACTTTTAAGTTTAAGTGAACCACCCAATTTTAAGGAACTGGGAGAATATACAACAAAATGGTAACGAAATACAAACTTAAACATAAACAATGTGCAAACGATATAAGAAAGGAGCTGTACTCTCTTTTAACAGAGTTTCAGTAAAGACAAACTAAATGACAGTTCATATAGCACATGAAACACTGAAAATATATTCCTTACAGAATTTCTGTAACAACTATCACAAATTGTATAGTTTAAACCTGTGAAATATTTTTTAAATATTTCATTGCCTTTTCTTCTGAAACTGGAAACCACCATATCGTGACAAATCAGAAGTAGTCTTTGGACTTCACGCTGAGAAGGACAAATCTAGTATAGTGAGACCAGGTACTTACAGCTAGATGAATACACACCACCTGCTATAACAGTGTCTGCCTCAACATGGCAGGCCCTAAGGATAATCTACTCAAACCCCTGGCTAGAGTTACCTCTGCTACCTGTTATCTTTTCCGATGCTTGGTTTGTTCCCCCAGCTTCATCAGTCCCTATGTTATTGCTGGAATCCTTCTTAGTGAAAAGATTTGGTCAGTTACGTCAGAAGCTTCCTCTACTGCTCTGAGGCCTGGTCTTGGACTTGTCAGCTTTAATGCTGTTCCCATCCCTGTATTCACCTTGTCTCTCTATCTGCTAGATTTCCATCTGGCCTATTCTGATACCTTCAGCACTTACTTATTCTAAAACAAGTGCTTCCCAGATTCATCTACCCATTCACCCAGCCCTTGCCTCATGCAAATTTTAATAATCTCATGGTTGAATAGTTTGTAAGCAGTTATCCCAGAGTAATTTGTTAACACAGAAAGACCACATTGCCAAAGGACTTTCATTCTCTGCTAATAAACACAATGGTCACTCAAAACATCACTTTATTATAAAAGTTAAGTAAATATATAAATTTCACAAGTCATCTTCCTTGAGAGGTCACAAATTTTATAACTATTGTAAATATGGTCTCTACATTTAAATGTGAATTTCTATCTGTAAAGAAGCTCAATTATTTTACCATGCAGTAAATTTAAGACTGCCAAATCTTTGTCTTTAAATTTAACAGTTCATTCACATGAATCAAATCCTCAAAAACCTAAGAAACTGAAAAGTTCTGAAATAGAATTTACCAAAAACTTAATTTTTATTTATTTTTTAACAACCTGGTGATCTTAATCACAGGCTGAAAAGTTAGTATCACATAATAACACAGTGTGCTGATATGCAACTTGGTTATCATTATTTTCTGTTTGAAAGATTAAAATACTCCTCACCAAAAAAATGAAAAGCTTTAAGAAATCTGCTTTGGAATAAAATACCCAAATAATGTCATCGGAGGTTTTCTTTATCTAGTAATCAACATAAGTAACAGCATCCATTCTAAAATATACAGTTTTTCTTTGGTAATAGATAAAAATGAGCATCTCATCTCTAGGTATTTTGCTTCCATATTCAATTATAACAAATGATAACACTGCCTAAGTAGTTTATACAAAAGCCATTACTTTGATAAAATTGCTGCAATACTGTAATGAATCCACTGGGGCTTCCAGAAGGGGAAAAAACAATATGAATTCAGTGCGAAAACATTTAAAAGCACAGCCAAATGTCCCCATTTGACTAGAATGTTTATGAATACCCATAAAATGGAAGCTGGCCTAAGATATGCTAAATTCCTCTTTCAGAAGGGGTACTCAATACACTCTGTAGAAAAGGATTTGTTTAATAAAGCCAAAGCCAGTTTATATTCCCAATACATGTCTAAAATTCAAGAGACTTTTTTCTTCAAGCTTTGGCATTCAAAGTCTATGTTCCAGAATTCTTCAAAGCTAAGAACGTTAAGGAAAAAAATAGTGAACATATTTTACCAGTGAAAATAACAAAACAATCATGTGCTGGATCCTAATAACATCTTGACAATAATGTGATTACTAACCAGAGAATTCCCCTCTTTTTGGATATCTGGGTTCCCAGGAGTGACTTATCTATGACTACATTATAAGTTTACATCTCCAACAAAAGCCATACAGGCAGGAAGGCAGGCAGCAAATATCTATCAAATGTTTATTAAGGTCCTACTATTTACGAACCACTGTATTGGGTACTGAAAGATAAAGAAATACGGAGATTATAAATTGGGAGGGAAGGCACAACTTAGCCATACACTGAAAGTTAGTCAGTATGAGATACTGTATTTGAGTGCCAAAATGTCTACCACATGGTCAGCACTTAATATTTTTTATTTTATCTAAGTTACATAAAATGTGAGATCCTTGGATTTGACTAAAAAGTCTCTGATTAACCAATTATTTAAAAAACAGTTTGGGACTAAGCACAGTGGCTCATGCCTGTAATCCTAACACTTTGAGAGGCTGAAGCAGGAGGATCACTTGAAGCCAGAAGTTCAACACTAGCCTGGGCTACATAGTAAAACCCTGTCTCTATAAACAGCAACAATAAAACAACAACAACATTTAATTAGCTGGTCATGGTGGTGTATGCCTGTAATCCTGACCTACTCAGGAGGCTGAAAAGGCAGGATCTCTTGGGCCCAGGAAATCAAGGCTGCAGTGAGACATGATCATGCCACTGTACTCCAGCCTGGCTGACAGAACAAGACCCTGTTGCCCCACCAAAAAATAAAACAAAAAATTAAAAACAGCTTGGGGAAAATAATAATTTAAATATAGACTGGGTATTAGATGATTCTAATGAATCATGTCTAATGTAAGAAAAGCTTTCATATTTCTTAGAAATATACACTGAATCTGCAAGGCTGAAATGACACGTAGTTAGAAATTATCTTTGAAATACTTCAGGAAAAGAAGAGAGAAAGGAAGAAACAGAGGAAGAAGAGAAAAATTAATAGCTAAATCAAGTGAGGCAAAAATCTTAGTAACTGTGGTGTTTGAGTGATGGGCATATTAATGGTCCATTACTATTCTCTCCCCACTTTTGGATATGTTTGAAATTGTAATAAAAAAGTAAAAGAAAAATTTCTTAAGACTGGAGTTTGAGCTGGCAAATGAAGACAAATAGGTAGGCGTTGAAAAGGAGAGCATTTTAGGCATTCTACCTCATTTCTAGCCCATCTGCCAATACACTAGAAGCCATTCCTCAATTTTCTTGGCTACACAATGCAGCAGTCAGATCTCAGCAATTCTGAGTGCCTCAGCCCCCACCATGGTTAGCTAGCCTGCTTACTCTCTTTTTCTAACTTTCCTGACAGCCCACAAGCTCAGGATTTTGGCCCTGATCCATCTACTACATCTATCCTTCTAAATTTTGTTTCTAATTCCATGTGTCTCCAATTCCCAGTAGTTAATAGACTCCGGCTACAAAATGTAATACAAAAAGTTTAGAGATACACATTAAATGATAAACTCCATGGTAAATAACCTGTATGAACTCAGAGTCCCTTGAAAACTTAGGTTGTCTATTGTAACATGTCCTTGACACTTGAATGTTTCCACCAAGTTGGTAGGTGGGCCTGGATAGAATGAATGCTTTAACTGGAAACAGTTTTACTTTCTGCTATTAAGTCCTAGTTTGCCTTTCACCCATATGTCTATTCCATCTTGGGGATTTCTAAATCTTTTCAGTAGTTTTAAAAGGTTAGAAATACCTGCATCACAAATTCTCGACGTCGAGGCATTCCTCTTTCTGAAAGCAAAACATAATCTGGCTCCTTTTCCTTTTTGGCCTGTTGAATTTGCGCCAGGCGGCTAATAGGGTTCATCCCTTGGCCATATTCTGGTCCAGCCTAAAAATTAATTTAAGAAAAAGTTTTAAAATATGCTTGTGAAACTTGTTATTGAATCCTTAAAAAAACGGTGCTGCTTCCCTCCACCCCCACACCCCAAAACTGTGACTAGAAAAGATAAATGAGTCATTTATGAATATTTATAAAGGAAAGTCATAAAATAGACCTGTAACCAAGGCTTCTATGGGACGTGGAGCTTAGAGGTATTAATTGCAAGCTGGGTCAACTATGCTTTTTAAATTGGGCAAACTCTTCAGTATACCAGAGGTGCTTCACAACTTCTGTTCATCAAGAAACATCAAAAAGAACATAAGAAGACCAACCATGAACTGGGAAGAGATATTTGTAACATTTTATTTTATTTTATTTTATTATTTTATTTTTATTTTTATTTTATTTTATTTATTTTTTGAGACAGAGTTTCACTCTGTCGCCCAGGATGGAGTACAGTGGTACAATTTCAGCTCACCATAACCTCCGTCTCCCAGGTTCAAGCGATTCTCATGCCTCAGCCTCCCAAATAGCTGGGACGGCGTGCCCCACCATGCCCGGCTCATTTTTATATTCTTAGTAGAGATGGGGTTTCATCATGTTGGCTGGGCTGGTCTTGAACTCCTGAGCTCAGGTGATCTCACCAGCCTTGGCCTCCGAAAGTGCTGGGATTACAGGTGTGAGCCACAGCGCCCAGCCACAACACACATAACTTTAAAAAGACATAACCAGTATCCAAAATATATTTTTTAAGACTCCTAAAAAGTATTAAGAAAAGGAGAATATAAAAGGGAAATGGGCAAAAGAGATAAATAAATACGTCGTATAAGGAAAAACTCAACATATGAAATGATAACCTCTAGGACACAGAAAATACATATTAAAAACTTCAGTAAGTTACTATTTCACACCCACCAAATTAGCAAAAATTAAGAAGTCTAACAGCCCTAACTGGTGAGAATGGGGAGTAACACAAACTCTTATAAAACACTGGGAGTACTATAAATCAGAAAACAACCTGGCAATGTCTAGTAAAGCCTGAGACGGTACATCCTACCCCAACTAGCCTATACCTAGGCACATATATACCCTAGAAAACCGTAACCCATGGACACATATGTACAAGAATATCCACAGATGCATTATTTGAAATAGGAAAAAAAAAAAAAAAAAAAACTACCACAAATATTCATCAACAAAAGAACAGATAAATTACAACATGTTCATATAATGGAATGGTATATAGCAGTGAAAATGAATTAATTATTGCTACATGCATCAAGATGAATGAATTTCAGAAAGAACACTAAGTAAAAAAAGCAAGCACAGAATAATATATATAGTATATTTTATGTAAAGTCCACTAAAACTACAAAATACTGCTGAAATTAAGATCTAAATAGTTAGTACATCATGTTCACAGATCAGAAGACTCAACAATAAGATGTCAATTCTCCTCAAAATCCCAGTAGACTTTTTTCCTTTTTGTTTTTTTTTTGAAACGGAGTCTCACTGTTGCCCAGGCTGGAGTGCAGTGGCGTGATCTCAGCTCATGGCAACCTCAGTCTCCTGGGTTCAAGCGATTCTCCTGCCTCAGCCTCCCAAGTAGCTGGGACTACAGGTGCATGCCACCAAGGATGGTTAATCTTTGTATTTTTAGTAGAGACAGGGTTTCGCCATGTTGGACAGGCTGGTCTCAAACTCCTGACCTCAAGTGATCCTTCCACCTCGGCCTCCCAAAGTGTTCAGATTATGGGCATGAGTCACCGCACCTGGCCCCCAGTTGGCTTTTTAAAATTTAATGTGTAAACTAACACTAAAATTCATACGGAAATGCAAAAGACAAAGAACCAAAACTTTGCGGGAAAAAAAAAGACTCAGACTACCTAATTTCAAGATTATAAAACTATGGCATTCAAGATAGTGCATGTAGTATTGGTATAAAGACAGACAAAGGGACCAATGAAACAGAATACGTGCCCAGATACAGATACACACACACACGGTCACATGATTTTCAAAAAAGGTACAAAAAGAATTCAGCGGGGTAGTCTTTTCAGCCAATAATGTTGGGACAATTGGCTATTCATATGTAAAAAGAAAAAGGAAAAAAAAAATCTTCAAGCCAAACCTCATACCATTTATAAAAATAATTAACTCAAAATGTCTCACAGATGCAAATGTAATTTCTAAAACTATAAGACTTCCAGAAGAAAAATTTTTGTAACTTGGTTAGGTAACAATTCTTAGATATAACACCAAAATCACGTTCCATGTAAAAAACTAATAATAATAAAACAAAACAAAAATATAAATAATAACATAAATTAAATATAATAAATCTTCAAAATTAATAACTTCTGCTCTTTGAAAAAGACAAGTCACAGGCTTGAAGAAAATATCTGCAAACTACATATGTGATAAAGCACCTGTATCCAGAGTGTATAAAGACCTCTAAAAATTCAATAATAAATTTATTATTATTTGAAATAAGCATTAAAATTTGTTAAGCTGGTAAAAAATTTAAATAAACACTTCATCAGGCCTCATGTGACAGTAAACACATAAAAAATTCTCAATATCATCAATTTCCATTACAGAGGAAATGTAAATTAAAACCAAAATGAGGTATCAATACCCATGTAGGTGAACATCTGAAATTTTAAAAACTGACTATGCTAGGTGTTAGCAAGGATGTGAAACAACTGGAGTTCTCACACACTGCTGATGAGAATGTAAAAGAGCACAGCTGCTACAACTTTGAAAAACTAAAGTTGACTATATACCTACTAAATGACCAAACCATTCCACTTTGAAGGATTTACCCAAGAGAAATGAAAGCATATGCTCTTATGATATATACACAAACGTTTATAGCTGCTTTATGAGTAACAACCAAAAATCAGAAACAGCCCAAATATCAAATATCCACTGACAGGCGAATGGATAAACAAGTGGTGGTATATCAATTCAATGAAATATTACCTGCAAAAAAACAGAACCACCAATTCATGCATGCAATAATAAGGATGAATCTCAAAATAATTATGCTGGGTTAAAGAAGCCAGACAAAAAAAAGAGTGGTTTCTTAGCAAATGAAGGTGGAAGATTACAAAGGGACATGAGGAAAATTCTGGGAGGAATGGATAGGTTCACTATCTTGACTGTGGTCATGGTTGTACACATGCAAACAAATATGAAAACAAACAGTGCACTTTAAACATGTACAACTCATTCTATGTCAATTATACCTCAATAAAGTTGTTTAAAGGAACTAAACAAATAACATTTTTTAGAAAAACAAACACAGTAGAACTGTAAGGTAGGAAATGGTCATACAAACTAATGATAGAGGTTGCCTAGGGAAGATTGCATGAGGATGTGATGGAAGAGGAGCACACAGAGAGCTTCAAAGCTTATTGAGAAATGTTTTATACTCAAGTTGGGCAGTAGGTCTTTCTCACACTTACTTAGTATGCTTTTTTACTTATACACAAGTTTATACACAGCTTTTTGCATGTATTATAACATAAAAGCAAAAATTCTTGGAAACCAAATGATCTTTCTGCATATGAACTTCCTTCATGTATTTTTCCTAGAAATAAGTTTGCATCTATTATATGGTCAAAACTTTACTTCCACCTATGAAACTTTATTCTTGTCTCTACTGTCTGTAGAGACATGGATAATCACTCTATTACAGATTACATGTTACACTAAACTTATCTAAAAGCCACTGTGCAGTCTTAGCTCTTCCAGATGATTGCTGCCATTTCGTCCAGACAATTTCTAGTATGGTGCTCCAGGTACAGCCTCCAGGCAGATCTCTCATGGTCTTTCAAACTAAGTTTAGGATTTTTGGACTTTATCCAAAGAGTAAGAAAATTACTGAAAGATTTTAAGCAGAGGCATGACATGATTAGACAAGTGCCTCTAAAAGATCATACCTTTTAAATGATCATTTGGTGTCAAGAGTACTTGTAGCCAGTTAAAACCTTAACTGTAGTAGTTTAGGTTAAGAGATGACTGTGAGTTGGACTAAAGAGTGGTAGAAGGGATGGAAAGAAAGGAACCAACTTAAAAAATATTAGGTGATGAGGCCAAGCACAGTGGCTCACTCCTGTAATCCCAGCACTTTGAGAGGCCAAGGCGGGGCGGATCACAGCATCACGAGTTTGAGACCAGCCTGACCAACATGGTGAAACCCCGTCTCTCCTAAAAATACAAAAATTAGCCAGGTGTGGTGGCCCATGCCTGTAATCCCAGCTACTCAGGAGGTTGAGGAAGGCAGGAGAATCACTTGAACCCAGGAGGCCGAGATCACGCCACTGCACTCCAGCTTGGGCGACACAGCGAGACTCATCTCATAAAAAAAAAAAGAAAAAAGAAAAAAGAAAAAAAAGAAATATTAGGTGACAGAATAAATAGGACTTAATCAGTGATTGGACATAAGGGGTAAGAGAGAAGTTAAACGCCGGGTGCAGTGGCTCATGCCTGTAATCCCAGCACTTTGGGAGGCCAAGGTGGGTGGATCACAAGGTCAGGAGTTCAAGACCAGCCTGGCCAACATGGTGCCTCTACTAAAAATACAAAAATTAGCCGGGCGTGGTGGCAGGCACCTGTAATCCCAGCTGAGACATGAGAATTGCTTGAACCCAGGAGGCAGAGGTTGCAGTGAGCCGAGATAGCGCCACTGCACACCAGCCTGGGCAACAAGACAAAAACTCCATCTTCAAAAAAAAAAAAGAGAAGTTAAAAATGACCCCCAGTAGTTTCAGCAGCTAGATGTTAGTGCCAGTCACTGAGATAAAGAACGCTGCAGGAGAAAGAGGTTTAGAAGGGAACATGATGAATTCGGGCCCAAATTTGAGGCACCCGTGAAATAGTAAGTGGAGATGTCTAATAGGCAGTGCAGAGCATATGGTATTCGGGAATCACCTATTTAAAGATGAAATTGAACACCTAGAAGAAGAAGAACAGCTTAGGGAAAGAGGAGGAAAAAGACTGAGAACTTCACTGTTGCAATGGTTAGATGAAGGGAAAGGAAAGAGCAAAAGAAACTTTTAGCTTTTGATAAAACACTGGTTTCAACTTCTACTTATATCCTGAAAAATAAAAATTAAATAAAGGGCCGGGTGTGGTGGCTCATGCCTGTAATCCCAGCACCTTGGGAGGCTGAGGCGGGTGGAACATGAGGTCAGGAGATCAAGACCAGCCTTGCCAACATGGTTAAACACTGTCTCTACTAAAAATACAAAAAAAATTAGCTGAGCGTGGTTATGTGCCTGTAATTCCAGCTACTCGGGAGGTTAAGGCAGGAGAATCGATTGAACCCGGGAGGCGGAAGTTGCAGTGAGCCAAGATCGTGCCATTACACTCCAGCCTGGCAACAGAGCGAGACCCCGTTTCAATTTTTAAAAATAAATTAAATTAATTATAAGGGGAATCAAGAAGGACTGATGAGAAAAGACAAATCCACATAATAATTCATAAGTCTAAGATTGAGATCCCAATGAAAAGAGAAAGAGAAGCTCTGAGTCTAGTGCTAGAAATAGTATGCCCAGTTCATGAAGATGTTAAATAAATAGGAATGTGTTTCCAGTGGTATACTGTCTTTATTTCTGTTTAATTTGACTCAAAGAATGTCTCTGAGTTCCAAGGAAATTATTGTTGATATAGATTGCAATGAAAAGAATCAGATACATAAATCTAATTTAGATAATGATGGAGTTCAGTGTACATTAAGAATTGCTTGGGGCTGGGTGCAGTGGTTCACGCCTGTAATCACAGCACTTTGGGAGGCGGAGGTAGGCAGATCACTTGAGCCCAGGAGTTTGCGACCTGCCTGCACAACATGGCAAAACCCTGTCTCTACAAAAAAATACAAAAAATTAGCTGCGCTTGGTGGTGTTGTGCCTGTAGTGACAGCTACTTGGGAGGCTGAGGTGGGAGGATCACCTGAGACCAGAAAATCAAGGCTGCAGTGAGCTGAGATCCTACCATTGCACTCCATACTGGGCAACAGGGGTGAGACCTTGTTTCAAAGAAAAAAAAAAAAAAAAACTCTGGGTGGCCAAGGCAAGCAGATCACTTTAGCTCAGGAGTTCAAGACCAGCCTGGCCAACATAGTAAAACCCCATCTCTACCAAAAAATACCAAAATTAGCTAGGTATGGTGGCATATGCCTAGTCCCAGCTACTCTGGAGTATGACATGGGAGAATCGTTTGAACCCAGGAGGCAGAGATTGCAGCCAGCCGAGATCATGGTGCCACTACACTCCAGCTTGGGAGACAGAGTGAGACCCTGTCTCAAAAAAAAAAGGTGGGGGTGGGGGAGGGGATTACTTGGTTTCTTGCTCTGACTGAAATGAACTACCAGCACCTTTGACAATTAAGTTATTCCTTAGACAGCAAATCTTAAATCATCATTCTATATACCAATAAAGACAGTGTTGTAATAACTGTGTCCAGAACACTTGATCTCTAAGATTAGAAAGCGCTCTTTGAAGTCTCGTCTTATAGAGGAGAACTACATTTAAAAACAGAATGTAAACACAAAGACATTATCAAGGCAGTTTTACATGTTAACAGGATAACCCTATACAGTGAATCTGAAAATCCAGAAGTTCACAATTAACCAGTATCAAATGGGCACTGCAGTCAGATGTGACAACTGGATCTGAAAGCTGACTCTGCTGCAGGATCTTGGATAGGTTTCTTAAATATAAAGGGCCTAATCTGTAAGATGGAAATGAATGCTGCATCACAGAGTGATTAAGAGGATCAAATGAGACAATGTGATTGTTTTATTCCTTTAAATAAAACCAAGGCAAATGATCAGATATTTTCTCTGCTTCCATTGAGTGTAAGAAACTATAGACCCTCAATGTATAAGCCATACAAGGAAGTGAGGAAAATGCTGAAAATCAGGATACTATTCCAGCTGACATATTATAAGGTATGAACATAAAATTATCTAGATTCCAACTCATTATACACATTGTTCTCTCAAAATAATCTTACATTTCACAGAGTATCTATAAGCTTTATTTTAACATAAGACAGACATGGCAAAAGTAACTCCAAGTGTGATGTATATGAGGAAAAATGCAGGAGGCTAACCTAGTCTGGGAGTAGGAGAGGACCAGAGGAGTCCCTAAAAAAGTCAAGTTTATGCTGAGATCTGAATGATGCATGGGAGGGAAGTTCTGGGATAATATTGCTTATATACTGGAAGCAGTAGCAAGTAATTGAGAATTCAAAATGTTTCTCCTGTCTCCCACCTCTGGGGAATAACATTTAAATAATAATCTTGCTTTTAATAGCTATAGGTAAAACAAGAGTTAGATTTATATCCTACTATAGAAATGTACAGATCTTTTCTAGCCTAACAATTTATTATTATTATTATTATCATTTTGAGATGGAATCTCATTCTGTCACCCAGGCTGGAGTGCAGAGGCAGTGATCTTGGCTCACCTCAACCTCTGCCTCCTAGGTTCAAGCGATTCTCATGCCTCAGCCTCCTGAGCTGTAGCTGGGATTACAGACGCTTGCCACCACACCCGGCTAATTTTTGTATTTTTAGTAGAGACCAAGTTTCGCCATGATAGCCATGCTGGTCTCGAACTCCTGGCCTCAAATGATCCACCCGCCTCAGCCTCCCAAAGTGCTGGGATTACAGGCGTGAGCCACCGCGCCCAGCCTGGTTTATTATTCTTAATTTATCAAGATAAAACTTAGTTAAATAGATTAGACGGAAGTTATGTGACCAGTTTTGTGCCACCATTCCAACATAAAATGCTGTTCTTCCATCTTAGAAAAGCCATAGATTTTATATATTAATAGATTTAAGAAAACAGTTCATGGATACATTCACATAAATATAAAATGTGAATAGGCAGTATCAGATACAAAATACCAATAGTTAATATGTGCTATTTATTACAGTATTTGCATTGTCATTAATAACAATGAATACTTAATAATTACTAATACATTTTGTGCACTGTTTCAGTTAATACTTATAACAATCCCATACAGCAAGGTCAATTACTACTCCCACTTTATAAATGAAGAAATATTTTTAAAGTTAGGTAACTTGCTCAGGCCACAGGGATCCATACTCAAAATTAACTCCAAAGGTCATTCTCTTAATAGCTATATTCTACTCCTGACTGTGTAGGAGGAGCACATGAATGAAAATGCCAGTCCTCTTTGAAACCACTATGACTCATGATAAGTAGAGCTATTTGCATTTATTTTTAGTCTACCTTACATATAACATGTAATTCCAGTTCACGGAATGCATTACCTACTACATCTTCTTCTAAGTGAAGTAATGTCAGCATTCATTAAAAACAAGTATTTAAGTAGTATTTTTGTATATATGTATGTATGTATTTTTAAATAAAACAAAGGTACAAAGGTATAAAACCTGTAAAAATACCTAAATTGTGCCACTGTGCAATCAAAAAACAAAAGAAATCCATTGAGATTAAATACATTTCTTATCTGTAATCCTTCATTTGTACGGCCTAATCAGAAGAAGGCTGCTAAATGAGTGAGGCTGAGCCAGCAACTGAAATGCTGGCAATTTAAGGCTTTCTCTGGAAACACAAAACTCTAGCTCCAGACATGTCATACGTGTCAAGCATTCACAGGCACTGTCCTGTACTAAATGCTGATTCATCTCATTCCTCTCATATTTACTTTTCTCTTATTAATGTAAATAAATTCTGACCCAATAAAAGAGTCACATCTTGAAAAGCTGTATGCTCTATAGTCTTCTTTCGCAAGGTATACACATCTGAATGAATGGCAACAAAATAAGACCATCTACTTCATAAGGTTACTATGTGGATGAAATGTGATTAAAGCATGCAAAGTGTTGGGACAAAGTCTGGCACATGGAGTGCTTTATGATTTCCAGCTGCTGCAGCTATTATTGTTAGTATTAGTCATATGATTTTTTTGTGTATCCTGTTACCATTTCATGATACCCTAAGAAGTTACTATGTAACAGCCTTGTATGCAGAAAGAACACTGGATTAGACAGCAGTCCAGGTGGTTCGACATGATTGTTGAATAAAAATGGGCAGACTCTTTGAACATATTTTGTAAAATCTTATTTGTAAAATGAGGGCTAACATCATCCACCTTACACAGTCATGAGGAGTTACAGTAAAGGTGACATGAATGGGAAAGCACTTTTTAAACAACAAAAAAATATATAAATACCTAAGATTATGATTATTTGATGAACAAATGCAGGTGCACAAGTATTTAAAAAGCAAAACAGAACTGTCATTAATTTATAGTCACATGTCCTGCCCTGATTTCAGGACTGTATATAATCCATAAGTTCAGGGACTTGCCTTATAGAAAAATGCTTATCTATAGCTACTATAATATTTACTTAGTAAAACTGACTGATGTTCACAAACATAAACTTACCTTTACTATTGTTTTAGGGCGTTTTTTAAAAAATAGTTTTGGCTTTTCCACCACAGGAAGAGGTGGAAGTTTTTTAAGCTCCTGTAAGACGGTGGTCGCAGCGCGCTTCTTGGAGAGTTTTTTGCTATTTCCTTCTCCTTCTGCAGAGAACTCTCCTACTGACACTCGAGTAACAAAGCTTTTCATATGTGGTGGTCCACTTTCTTTAATAACCTATTAAATACAAGTAAAATATTAAACAATGGATAGGCACTTAAGATGTATTCTTATAGTATGACTTAATATTCATATCAAAACCAAAATTAGTATTATGCCAAAATTATAGTATTTCTTTAAGAAAGCTATTATGAAGGTATTATATTGGGACTATTTATGACACTTGATGCTTAATGCAGTTGAAACAAAAGAAATCTAAATAAACACATTTGATTCACAGTCAAAATGATTTTTTATTAGTTTAAAACAGATAATTCTAATTACAGTTTCTCCATGTCTTATGGAGCACAAATTTAAGAACATCAAAAATACCATTAGATTAGATACCATATTAGGCCATCTAGAATGATAATTTGTATATAATTACATATATCTAACTTTCTCCTATGTATGAGTAAATTACTGGAGAAACATGTAGTTCTATAAACCACAAGGCACCGTGCCTGTGGAAGCCTCTCAAAAACAGGTGATGGATGAAAAGTAAGCTGTTTTTGATAGGGATGTCAAAGGCTGTTTTATAAAAGGGAAATTTATTCTTGTGGCATGATTTGAAAAAGGTAAGTAGGTATGCCAAAAAAAATCCTAGCTTTCTAGAGCAATGAGTTATGGATTTGTCAACTATGAATGTAATGTTACTAAACCTTGCTTAATCTGCTCTCACTTTTACACTATGCCAGCTTTTGGAGGAAATACGTCTTCCAAATCCTGATGACTCAAAACTTTAGTCTCCTTCAAAATTCTGACCTATACAAGATGCCCTATTCAAGCAGTTTACTATTTAACATTACACTGAAATTTTGTCTTCTAATATCGGATACTAATTAGGAAAAGGAATGAAAGCACCGCAATATCTCAATAAGGTGACATTATTACGGATAAGGAATTTATCATAAGCATAGTTTCCAAGTAATTTAGGTTTACTAGTTGAAACACCAAAACTGTTTATTTTAACCACTTTGATGGACATTCTTCTCAATTTAAAAAATATATATATATATTTTTATTTTACTGACTTAATAGAGAATACTAAATATTTAACCTTTAATTGTTCACATTAGATCATTATAAACATCAGATATCCTATACCATAATATACTGATGTTCCCAAGAACATCTAAGAATAATAAAACTGTCTGTTTGTAGTCACTGCAGCCTTTAAAAAAAAATCCCAATAATTTTTCAGTATAAGCAATTACTTTTTACAGGTTTTCCAAATTTTCCGTATCATTTCTTGCTGGACCAATAGGCTCTCAAGTACATTCTCTCCCTGACTTCCTCATTTTGCTGCTTTTAACATGCTGTGGACTGAGAACTGAGATAATGCAACTTGTCAGAATGTGTCCAAGAGAAAGCTAACAGTTTCTCAGTCCAACTCAAATGATCCTGCCAATGAGTAAGATGTGGGAGCTTTCTAGTAGGTGAATGTCATACAATGTGAGGGAAGATTATCCACAACTCTTTCAGCTTATTTCCTGGTTCTTGCCTACTTTCCAGACATGAGTTGTAAAATTAGTGACCTCTTAATAAGGGAAGTATTATGATAATTATTTTTTTAAGTTTTCTTCAATTTTATGAATATATTTGCGATATATTTATCTAGCTGTAAAATCAAGAGTTGCTTCATTACATCTTCTTGGTGATTTTGTTAGTTGAAGTTAATGTTAAACATATTTTGGCCTCCACACAATTGAAAAAAAATGGGATATTAACATATGTGTCACTAAATCTTAACTTGAATAAATTTAATTTAATCCTATTTAAAACACCAAATCCTATAGGATACCACAAATTATCTACACCCAGAAAATAACTTTTATAAAAATTGAAATATCATGTATACAAAAGGCTTAATACAGAAAATAAAAAAATCAGAAGGAATCTGTGTTATCATCATGATTTCTATTCTTACCAGGGCTTAGATCATTTTGTAATACTGGGTTTGAACATACAGAAGCATATTAACTCTTGCAGGATACTAGTATACCAGTTAATTTTATTTGTTTGTTTGTTTGTTTAAAATAACCAGAGCAAGGGAAAAAATGGGAAGATCTCTACCGAGTACATACCTCAAAACTGACAGGCATATTTCGCTTCAGAGCAATTTCAAACACTAAGCTGATCTCAGACTTATTTGCATCTTTGTCATCATCCATATCCTTTCCTGATTCACCATTCTAAATCACAAAAAATAGGATAACACTGAATCGTGACATTATAACAAACTTTACTTTTATTCTACAGTCAAGATGGCCTATTTAAATTACAAGAAGAAACAACAAACTATAGACTGTATCTGCTGCATTGTCCTGTAACCACAGCAGTCAAGGGCTTTGCTGCCAGGCTTTTTGTTACTTGGTTTTTAGTTTGTTTTCCTTGAAGGAAAAGTATTTAATGCAGACTGGAAATCTTTTACTCAACCATACACTAATTTGAGTTTAGCCTACATCCCTAGACCTGGCTCTCTTGTTTTAGAGTTCTCTACCCACCCAATCCCCAACACCCAGGAATTCCCCTGCCACTGGTGTTCTAATGTGATCTATGAGGATGAAGTTACAGAAAGAGTACAGGATGCAAACCAGGAGCATCCTAGTTGGAGATCTATGTCTGGCACAGGCCTCGGTTTCTTTATTCACTTATTTAACACATACTTCTGGAAGGCCTCATATATGCTGAACCCACTATAACTATTAGAGAGAAAGAGACAGTATTCCTGCTGTCAAGAAGTGTATGATCTCATGGGAAAACAGATCAAGAAATAGATAGGAGCTCTCATGAAAGAGTACAAGCAGAAAAACACCTAAGTCTGCCATTAAGATAAATATCAAAGGAGAAAGAAACAATTGGTTTGGGGAAAGGAAAACTGTAGAGTTTGAACTGTAGGGTAAGTAAGAAGCTCACTATGCTGCCGAGCGCGGTGGCTCACACCTGTAATCCCAGCACTTTGGGAGGCCAAGGAGGGTGGATCACGAGCTCAGGAGATCGAGAACATCCTGGCCAACACAGTGAAATCCCGTCTCTACTAAAAATACAAAAAATTAGCCAGGCGTGGTGGCATGTGCCTATAGTCCCAGCTACTTAGGAGGCTGAGGAAGGAGAATCGCTTGAACCTGGGAGGCAGAGGTTGCAGTGAGCCCAGATCCCATCACTGCATTCCAGCCTCAGCGACAGAGCGAGGCTCCATTTCAACAACAACAAAAAAAAAGGAAGCTCACTATGCTATGTATAGGACATGCCTGAGCTACAGATACTATTTTGAAGTCAGTCGAGAAAGTAGCTGAAGCCAGGAGAATGAGTGAGATTACTCAAGAACAGACTCAATGTCCTTATTGTAAAACAAAGGAGGACTGAAAAAATCTATAAAATCTCTTCCACTTTAAATCCCTGATTCTATATTCACACAATGTAATCTATATTCAATAAACATAGTATGAAATATAAGCCAAATCAATGTTATTTCTCATCCTCATATACATCCCCAAATCCCCAGATGCCTGGGAAGCGAACTCAAGGGAAGAACCAAAGTTCTGAAAGGTATAGTCATCCTGCAGGAACACATGAAGCAAGTACAGTAGACAGTCTGAGATGCAAATCTTAGCAGGTCTTCACTCCAGTATTCTTCCCTAACAGAACAGATTATTTGTTTTAATTATAAAATTCACTGATTTGTTTCACTGGGAAAGTAGAAAGAAGAGACTGTCACATGCACCAGCACCACACCTGAGGTGATCTTTCTGGAATAGGTTCATTCTGCAGTGCTTGGAGGGCTTTCATTGCAGCATTGTGTCTAGCAGCTTGTCGAGTCTTTCCTTCTCCAAAAAATTCATTATTTCCTACAGTGAGCTGAACATAAAAGATCTTAGGCACTGGGCAATGATACCTAAAATAAGAAAATAAAAACAATAAAGTTAGCTTAATAAAACCACTCTATAATCATTCATAAGATTTATTTTGTTTAAAATGATACCAATTATATAATGTGCTATACTCTTAAAAAAAATTTAACCTCAAAAATATACTTTTTTGATAAAATGTGAGTCAATACATCTACAGATAATAGCTTATATTGATCTCCATGAAAAACATATATAGTATACAACATTAAACATAAAATAATACAGTAAAAATTATTTAATTCTATCACAGGAGACTTCCTGGTGAGAAGTTTTTGGTCAGATTTTGACAGAAGTAAGTGAACAGTCTGGTGAAGCTACAACAGAGGCTGGGTCAGGCAAGACTGTTCAGGCGACAACATGTAGATTACTGTGCTTTTTGCAGAAGATAATTATGATTAGAAATACAGGAGCAGAGAAATGGACTGAGTACAATGCAAAGTAATAAGGAGAGCAGATTCAGCACAGGAATAAGGAGTTTAGGCCAATTCTTGAGCAGGAAGTGTTATATTCATACATTTTATGGTGACTGAGGTAATGAAGCTAATGACATGTGACTAAAAAGCTGCAATAATGCAGATATGAAGAGATAATAGAGGCTGTAAGAAGAAACAAAAAAAACCAAAAGAAATTAAGGAGAAAAAATTAAGAGATGTGATAAAATCCATTAATTCAACAATTATTTATGGTGTGTCTTCTATATGACAGGGGACTATGACAATGAACAACACTTAGAGTAGGGACGATAAACAATAAGAAAAATATGTAGAATACCTAGTATGTTAGAGACAGATGTAAGAAAAAGTAAAGAGGAAAGGGTTCAGAAGTGTCAGGGAGGTAGGTTTTAGATAGGGTGGCCAAGAGACGTTCCATTGAGAAAATATCAATTGTGTAAAGACCTGAAACAAGTTAGGGAACAAGCCATGCAGATATCTGGAACAGTGCATCTGAAGCAGAGAGTATACCAGCAGCAAGAGCAGCGAGGCAGGAGTGTGCCATGCATGTTCAAGTAACTCGGAGGAGGCCTGTCTGGCAAAAGTTTAGGGAGAGAGGAAAAGCTAGACGAGTAGAGGTGGCAAGATTCCACAGGGCCTTCCCTACAAGTTGCTGTAAGCATCTTTTACCCCAAGTGAAATGATCAGCCACTGGAAGGTTTTGCACAGAGAAGTGACATAATCTGATTTATCTCTTGAAATAACCATCTGATTACTATTTTGAGGACACACTGTAGGGGAACAATGCTGGAAGCAAGGATATCTAATAGGCTACTGGGATAATCCAGGGGAAAAGTGACAGTGGCCTGAACTAGGGTGTAGCAATGGAAGTAACGAGAAGTCATTGTTTCCAGATGAATTTTGGAAGTAGAGATGACGGGTTTACCCAAAGACTGGCTATGGAACATGAGAGGGGAGTCAGGGATGACATCACGGTTTTGGAACTAAACAACTGGAAAACGGAGTACCCATCTATTGAGACAGTGAAGACTGAAAAAAGAAATGGGTTTGCTGGGGGTGGATTTCAACAGCTCTGTTTTGGAGATGTTCGATTATTAGACCTATTAGACATCCAAGTATAGATGTCAAGTGAACAACTCAATTTATTAGTCTGGACTTCAGCAAAGAGGTCCAAGGTAGAGATAAAATTTGGGAATCATCAATATACAGGCAGTATTTAAAGGCATAAAACAATGAGAACTCTGTGGGAGGGTGTGATAGGAGAAAAGGCAAGCAAGCACAATGTCCTTCCTGAAAGCCAAACGGGAAAAAAGTCTATCAAGGAGAAGGGAGGGATTAATTGTATCTAATGCTACTAACAGGTCAAGTAAAATGATGACTGAGAAATATGACCATTGAATTGAGCAACTTAGCAAAATAAACAGAATCGATTTTGATGGAATGGTGGATTTACAAGTGCAATGCTGAAAAAAATGAGTTAAAAATCACTCCAGTCCTTAAAAATGTTTTCTTCCAAGCAAAAAGAAGTCCAATTGAGGTCCTACTATATTTTAGATAATTACTGCACATCCAAGTAGTGACGCTCTATGTTCAACCTGAGATAAACTGGAAAGAGCCCATCACGTAAGAATTCACCAGGCAGATGGGACTAATCAATGAAGGTTTACTGAAGGTGAAGAACTAGAAATGCTGATTGGTACTGAAGATGCAGATTTGTGAGGCAATAATTGAAACCATGCAAGTGGATAAGCACCTGGAAAGGGTAAGTGTAAAGGAATCAAAAAAGAGCCTAAGGCTAGGAACTGATTAATGCCTATGATCAAAGTGCAAGGGAAACAATAGACAGCAGTGAAAGAGATGAAAAAGGGTCAAAGTTAGAAAAAAAATTACAACACAATGTCAGGGACAGGAGTAATTAACAGTGCCAAATGAAGGACAGGAATTCAGAGTATGAAAAAAAGAAAAAGTTGCTGTTTTAAACGCTTAACTTAAAATCAATTTTCTTGAACTACAGTTTTCTATTAACTTAAAGCATTTCAAATGCATTATTATAAACAAAGATTAAAAACTACAATATTATTTGCTTTTTGGTTACAATAATTAAATATTGTGTACTGGAGTACACAATTTCCTATCATCTATTTTATTTTAATCCCTTTAATGCAAAAATCTGACAGACTAATATGAATAACGCTGGTGATCTTCACTTTGTATTTCACAAAATTCAGTTTTCCCACCTCCACAGAACTTTGTTTATTTTTAACTGGTGCTACTATAAAACTTTAAAACAGATAATTTGAAATCAGAAATTTACTCCTGAACTGAGATCTTATATGGCAAACTTTCACCATAGAGCAAATGTTTACAATTAATTATAAACTTCTGAAAATAGAAGGTCCACAACTGAAATGCTAACAGACCTTTAACTACAGCAGAGGGAGTGGGCGCCACTATAATCACTAAGGCCTGCTGACAATTACAAAACTCATTTTGGTTTGCCACAGAGACAAACAAAATTTCTGTTCATTATAACTTTACTGGAATATGATGTCATAACACATAACCATACTGAAACAATCTGCTGATTTTCTGGCCAAAATATTAATTGCACACCAAAGAGCCCTTGGGGCCTCTCCCTTTTTGGTCATCAAATATGGCTCAATGTATGTGTATGTGCATGCATGTGGATATATATGTATATATAAATTACATTGTGTAAGTATCAGAGGAAAAATTAAGTATGTTGCATTTTTAACATAAAAAGTAAAAATTCTAGCACTAACAACAGGAAATACCAAAACTGGATGCCTGACTTATTTCATTCTGTTTCACTTTACCCTCTTACTTAACAATGATTCTTAATAATATACCCCACATGGTTTGAATACCTTATATATCACATCTCCTCATACCATCATGACAATCAAGATTAGCCAGAGCACTCTCATTAATTGCATCCAGATTGAATTACAGGGGAGATGATGCAGAATGGTTTTTGTGTGATAGGTCTGGTCTCAAAATACTTATTTCCTTTGGTAAAGAAATACCCAAAATTTATTAACTATAAAGATTGATATGTTCCTTTTAATGGATTTCCTTCTACTTTCACTTATTTCACGTATTAAGTCACTTTTGGTAAGGTATTTGATATGGTTTGGTTGTGTCCCCACTCAAAATGTCATCTTGAATTGTAATCCAAATTGTAATCTCCATGTGTTGTGGGAAGTACCTGGGTGGAGGTAAGTGAATCATGGGGGTGGTTTCCCCCACAGTATTCTCATGATAGGGAGTGAGTTCTCACAAGATCTGATGGTTTCATAAGCGTCTGGCATTTCCCCTGCTGGCACTCATTTCCTCTCCCGCTGCCCTGTGAAGAGGTGCCTTCCGCCATGATTGTAAGTTTCCTGAGGCCTCCCCAGCCATGCAGAACTGTGAGTCAATTAAATCTCTTTTCTTTATAAATCACTCAGTTCAGTCTCGGGTATTTCTTCATAGCAACATGAGATCAGACTAACACAGTACTTATAATAAGTGATGTACATATTTTTACAAATTAGTATATTTACCTAAGCAGACATAGGTATTCTTGAATAATTTTTCTCAAGTAGAATTTTGTGGACAATGTTTAGATCCCCATAATGATTACTGTTAAAAGATGAACCAAGAAAAACTCACCCATCCAAGTTATTTAAGTTTCAGGGTCAAATGGTTGAATTTCTTTTAAATCCCAAAAAAGTCTTGGGATTTGAAAGATCCTACTTTCATCAGAATTATTTTCCACAGTTGTTAAAAATGAAGATTCCTGTGATCCAAGCCTGATCTGCTGCATCAGAGTTTCTGAGGAGGGAACCATAATTTTAAGCTGCCCTGCTGACTCTCTGCAACATAAAGGTCCCAGATTATCACCACATCACACAATGTGGCCTATGTGACTTGGCAATTGCTTCAAAGTCCATTCAAGAAAGAGACCACACACATTGCTTACTACACAATGGTTAGGTCTTTCATATCTCTTTTTCATTTAATCCTCACTACAGCCTGGTAAGGCAGGAGATGTCCTCAAGGTCACCTTAAGAGGTAACAAATGTCTCCAAAAGAGTTGCTGGGAGTCAAATTTAAGTCTGCCTAACTGCAGAGTCCAGGAGAATCTGCTTTATCTTCTTCCATTTTTGTTCATTTTTGTTTACTAAATTGTCTATCTTCATGGAAGGCCAGAGAAACTAATGCAAGGGACCTAAACTAAGGCCCACTAATAGACTTCAGAGATGTTTTATTGAGTCAAGGGCTGCTGAAACAAACAGACAACCATGACGAAACACTGTGTTTCTGCAGCATGTCAGATCAAAGAGACACAAGTGCATGATGTAAAATCGAAGTAAAAGATCAAAATGATGAGCACTGTGTGCCACATTACTTAACAGCCTAAATCTGACAAACGCTGCTTGCAAGGCCTTTTTATCTCCATGTCTCCTTGCCTTCTATCTGCTGGAAGTCTTGCAAAAAATAAATAAAATCGTAAATAAAATAAAATAGAATCTTCCTTTCCTTTAGATCCCAAACAAGTCTTGAGATTCTGCCTATCTTCAAGATACCACAAGTCAATACAACAGTAAAGAAAGTATGTATACTGGTTCCTTTGATTTAATACTTGACATTCCTTATAGTTTTTTTGAGTAAAGGAAAGATTTTACATTCACTTATATTTGACTGTTAGCTTTTATACCACATGTCCTTGCCATCCTCCCTAAAGTTACTTCATTTAATGCCCTCTTTATGGACTCATTTTGTATTATCTTTCTAAACAACTAAAATCCCGTATGTCCTCCCTACCATTCTATGACTGTTTTATTCTCCAACATCTCCACTTTCCTAAGCATCATTTTTACAAGGTGAGAAAGACATATCCCAAATAACATTAGGATTTTTACAAATTGAAAAATAATTACCTCATTCTATTTGATAGCATTATTCATAAATCTCAACTCAGCTTAAACATTCATATCTCCTCTACAGACTTACATCTTAAAATATATGAAAATGCTATCTTCTGATCTAATAAGGAGAGGCTTTGGATTTCTGTGTTTATTTCTAACATTGACTGGAAACAGAAATGTCACTTAACCTTTCTATCTCAGTTTACTTATCTGCAAAATATTTGTAGAATTTATGTTTAAAGAACCCTAAAGGCCAAAACTAAGAATTCAAACGACATGTCGATTATTTTGATTCTTTGTACACTTTTTGGCACTGCTAAGCATTCTTTTTCTTGCTGTAGAAAAACAGCAGGTTTTTATCATAGAGCTATAAAATAGTCCCTGGCACATTTTCAAACTTGTATATATATAATATCTAGATAGGAGACAGTTATTTCTCTATTCATATCTACAAATTTTGAAAAATATATCTTTTATGAGATCTAACTGTTAATTCTTGAGGAATTTCAAATATTAGGACTGGTTAGAAAAGATTCACAGGTCAGCTGAAAACATGCTTTAAAAGAGGTATATGGATATTCTATTTTATTTGTAGAATTACTGTAAGTATGTTTTAAATGCCTAGAGGAAAATATAGAAAGACATGCACTAAAAGCTAGGATAGGGTGTTTTGAAATGACAGCATCATAAATGATGTTCTTTCCTCTCATAATTTCAAGTTTTAAAAAATAATATGGAACACTAGAATAAAAATGGAAAAAAACCCACTTAATTGAAGGAAGTCTAGTCCCTGTATAAACAAAGGTAAATCTGTGTTCAAAATTAAATTTGATAAATTAGTGGAATGACTTACAGAATACAGAACACAAACCAAGAGAATAAGTAACTTGTACTGTATCACTGACAGTAGTGCCATAATCAGGACTATGCAAAGCACAGCATGTTATCAAAGAGCCCCATTATTGTAAACACATAATCACCACCCTCAATCTCATACTTGGAACCAACATAAACCTATTCTTGCCCCTTCTCTAAATGGATATATAGATAAATCATTACCACATCACCATTATCATAATTAGGGCAAAAACATACAAAGCACTTACTATGTGCCAGGCGCTATTCCAAGCATTTAGATACTAATCTCACTCAATCCTCACAACCCAACTTCATTTTACAGATGAGGAAATTGAAAAAATAGAGACATTCACTAACCTTCCCAAGGCCACCCGACTTGAGCCCGCATTTGAGCCCAGGCAGTCTCACTCCAGAGCCCATGCTCATAACTGCTACACCATGCTGCCTCTGAATGAACTGGATAGATGAACACTATAAACTGCAGAAGTACTAACTATAAACTCTGAAGAAGTCATGCTGGACTTGGAATATCAAAGCAACTTAAGTCTCTCTAGATGTATGAGATCTGGCAGATTCTGAAGATCTCTGTACGCTAAAAGTCAGGTGCAGGATATCAGTTGCCAAAGGCAATGCTGGGGACACTGTAAGTCTGGAAGACCAAGTTGACTGCAAAGTCCTATGTCCTGTCTGCTCATTCTTTATCTCCTCTTAACCCATCCATCTGGAGCCCACGTTTAAATGTTCTTATTAGGGAAATGCAAATCCAAACCACAATAAGACACTATTTTGCACACCCACTAGGATGGCTATAGTTTTTTTTAAAAAAAAGTCATAAAGACATGGCAAATTGGAACCCTCATACATTCTGGTGGGAATGTAAAATGGTGCAGTTGCTATAGGAAATAGTTGACTAGTTCATCAAAAAATTAAACACAGAATTGCCACTTGACCCAGCAGTTTCACTTCTAGATATATACCCAAGAGAAATGAAAACTGGGGTTCAAACAAAAACTTGTATGTAAATGTTTACAGTAGCATTATTCCTAATAGAAAGTGGAAATAACCCAAAGTTCCTGATGAATAAATAAAATGTGGTATGTCCCTACAACGGAGTGTTTTACAGTCATACAAAGGAATTAAGTATAATTACATGCTACAACATGAATGAACTTACATTATGCTAAGTGAAAGAAGCTAGAATACAAAAGGGTATATACTCTATGATTCCATTTAGACAAAATATCCAGAATAGGCAATCCCATAGAGACAGAAAGTAGATTAGTGGTTGCCAGGAGCTGGGAGGACAGAGTTTGGGGAGTAACTGTTAATAGGTATGGGGCTTCTTTTAGAAGTGATAGAAATGTTTTGAAATTAGAGCACGGTGATGGCTGTACAACACTGTGAATGTACTAAATGCACAATGAATTGTATACTTTAAAATAGTTAATCTTGTGTTACATAAATTTTATTTCAATAAAAATCATTTTTTAAAAAAATGTTGATACTCCCTAGGGTTCTATTTTGTTTCTCACCAACAAGACAGTTTTTGTAGGTGATCTCCCCTACTCTCATTCACATTCTTGACAGACTCCCACAAACCAGCCTACCAAATTTTGTAAAGGGAAGTGTAAAAAGACCTCCCCTTTTACACTCTAGAATGTTACTGACCTGGTCTTCCTACTCTTATCTAATTGCCAGGGGGGTATATGAATTACATTAATAATTCAACATAAACTTATTAAAGGCCTACTTCATGCTGGGATGGAGTTTTAGTTTCTAGAGATGGAGGACTGCCCTCAGGAAACTATCAATCAAGCAAGTACACACACATACACACACACACACACACACACACACATATATACATATCAACAAATGAGATGAGCTAGGAAGAAAAATAAAGCACGGTATGGAAAAAGAGTAACAGGGGCTCCTTTAGGAGGTGACATTTGAACACAGATTTGAATAAAGTGAGAATTCTAGGCACAGAAATGCCAGAAAGAAAAAGTGCTCTAAGCAAGTAAGACAGCAAGTGCAAAGGCCCTGCAGAAATAACATGTTGGTTGGTCAATTTTTGAGAAAGAGCAAGGGTTCCTTGTACCTGACAAGCCCTGAGTCAAGGAATGATTAGTAGGAAACTAGGTCTGAGAAGTCACCTGGCAGCAAATCAGAACTTAATTCCACATGATGGAAGCCACTGGAACGTTTTAAGCAGGAAAGTGGCACAATCAGACATGATTTAAAAGGATCTTGTTGTTTTTACCAGAAGAGAGGCAAGAAGAGAGTAGCTGGCAAGCCATTCCATAGAGCAGGAAAAGTCATCTCTAAAAATAGGAGACTGAACTGCCCAAGAAAATATAGGATTGCAGGCAGTGCTACAATTTCACTTAAGGACTGTGGTCATTGAATCAAGCTGGACTAGTCAGCATAGATGTTTTTCTGTAGCTTCCTACTGCAGCATAGTCAGAGGAGCTGGAATTAACCAGTTACAGTTTTGCCAAGCATCGCTGTTCGTTTCAACTGGGAGGTAGTAGAACACACAGCAATTAGGTGCCCATAGGACTGGTGAGAAATGGGTGATCAACTCTAGTGAAAAGCAGCCACACTGAATCTGGCAGGTGAGAAAAGGGTGCACCCAGCCTGAAGGTTCTGCTCAAAGTCTTCAGGTGCTAAAGGATACCACCCTATTTCCTGCCTTCCCACTAGATGTGGGTGGTCAGACAGTGTGTGGCAGAAGCAGTAAGGTGTGCCTCCCCTATGATGGCTGACAAGCAAAGCAGTGCTGGAAGTGTTCCCACTTTGTAACTGTGAAGAAGGGTTCCTGGTAAGGCGACCTGGGGGCCTCTTCTTCCAGTGTGCTGCCACTGTGTTCCCCTGGGTGCTGCAGCAGGCCTGTCTGAGAGGTAAATGGCTAGCACTGTGGAAACCAGGAGAAATGCGGAGTGATGCTGCAGGAACGTGGCGGGAGGTGGGGGTAGGGGGTTCCTTGGAGCAGTATTTCTCAAGTGTGGTCCCACATAGAAAACATCGACCTCCTAATGGGGTCTAGAAACACTTGCTAAAAAGCAGATTCAGGACTGTCAAAAGGGATTCGGGATGGAGTCCAGGAATGCGCACATTGCCTAACAGCCTAGGTGGTTTTTACACATACTACAGATTGAGAAGGGCCTCCTCACAGGGGCCTTCTTCCCTGTTTGCGAATACGAAGGCTTCTGATTCCTGAATATCAACTTTGTACTCATCTGCCTTACAGAGTGCTCTTCCTGTCTTTAATGGGATTTTAGTTAATTCTTTCACTGTTTCATAAGAAAAAATTAGGATTTTCCTATTATTTCCAGAATTTTTTACCTATTTCTTTCCACAATTTATTTTACTAATTTTGTTGATCCAAACTTCCAAAAGAATACTAAATAGCAGCTGATAAAGAATATTCTTATTTCTTACTTGAATGGGAACACAGCTAGTATACACTCATTAAACCTTGTAACAACAACAACAACAACAAAAAAAAAACACTGACGGTGTGGACAGAGGAAAATATTTTTAGGTTTAGAATAAGATCTACTGGATTTAAGTTCCAGCTACTAGATCTACAAAGACTTTGGACAAGAAGCCTTATGTTCTGTAAGAGCCATCAGTAACAAAAACAATTTTGTCTGTATCAACTTTCAACTTTATTCAAGTGACAAACCAGTTGAAAATTATTACCCTTTTCATGAAATATAGCATACCTGTGTACTGAGGGACAATTTTCAAATAGATATATATGTACACACATACACTTTGTAATTCAAAAACATACAATTTTTTTAAAAATATAAGTTTTTTGGTTTTGTTTTTTTTTTAAACAGGGTCTCATTCTGTCACCCAGGCTGGAGTGCAGTACATGATTATGGTTAACTGCGGTCTCAACCTCCTGGGCTCAAGCAATCCTCCCATCTCAGTTTCTTGAGTAGCTGGGACCACAAGTGTGTGTCATCATGCCTGGCTAACTTTTTTTTTTTTTTTTTTCTGTAGAGACAGGCACTCCCTATGTTGCCTAGGCTGCTCTTGAATTCCTAGGCTAAAGCAGTCCTCCCAACTCAGGCTCCCAAAGTGCTGAGGTTATAGGCACGAGCCACTGTGCCCAGCCACTTTTAACTTTTCGATACATATTTACTAAATACTGCATGCTAGTAATCTAATAGCAGAATCTTAAGTACTAAAAAACTTAAGGAAAATATGGCTTATTATTTCTTTGAGTTGTAAGAATATTCTTATTATTTAATTCCAGCAGCAGATATCATCTTTGGTTAAAGGTTCTCTGAGAAGGCACTTTGAAAACAACTGGTATAGAAAATCCCTCAAGTCCTTCCCAGCACCAAAAGGATTCATGAGACAAGCTCTAGAAAATACTTATAAAACTTCTGTCTCTCCATTATTTTAAGTCCACAAGCATATGTTTTTGAAAGGTTTGTTAAAAGTATAAAAAAGCATGACAGTATAAAAGATACAAACACACTGGATTTTTTAAAAGAGGGTTTACACTCTTTTTAGAGAAATTAATTTTATAATGTCTATAATAAAAGATTCAAATGGATGATTATGTTTGCACTAAAATCTTCCAAGAAGTTTAGAAACTGTTTGCTTTATTACAATGTCCAGTCCAGGCATCTACTCCAGTGCTTTTGCTGATCAGAATTAACTATCAACTTTGGATGTTTGCCCACTTCACATACTCCCAAAAGTAACATGGAGACATTACATCAGCGGTATTGCAGAAAGATTAATGTGCTTGGTTTGTAGATGCAAACTAATTATACTTACTGCATACTTCTAGTATTCTGTCTCTTTCACTCAAATCTAAATGAATTTAGTCATACATTTGCATACAGTTTAATGATAACAGTAATGTGTAGTTAATAGATACTCACTGGAACATAAAAAATTTACTTGGCATTTTCCCAGCTAATTGTTTTTACAGCTTGACTTCACTTTATACATTAGGTACATTCATAAAAAGGTTTACATAAAGCAAATATTTTCATACTAAATCCCATTTTCCCACTGTTGCCCAATATTAAATCTTGAGTTATATTTCTATAGGAAAATGCTGGCTCCAACACATCATAAAAATTATAATTAAAAATCTAAACATATATGCCAAGGAATAGGTACATTTAATACATTATTTTATAAAACACTTTATCTTCTCATCTGCAATAAGAATCTAAAAGATAATCATTTTGTTTCATAGTCTCACAATCATTAGAAGGACACATATGTTTAAAAAAACAATTGCAGGGTTTTAAAGTAGTTCATAGAAACTGAAAGTAGAAATATAATTTATTAGCTGGAACTGCCACATGGAGATATCCTGTAAGATTTTAGGCAATGCAAGTAGTCTCAGATTATTGACAGTAATCATTTAACAGTCTTAGAAATTTCTTCGGCTATGAGTAATACACTTTAGGGGGTTCATTACAATCCAAACCAGATGATTTACTGGAATTATACAGATTATCTGGAGCCAATACCACTGTCTGACTGTAAGCCCACTTTTCTTTTTTGAGGTAGGGTCTCCCTCTGTCACCCAGGCTGAAGTGTAGTGGTGCGATTACGCCTCACTGCAGCCTCAACTTCCAAGGCTCAAGCAATCCTCCCAAGCAAAAGGGACCACAGGCGTGTACTACCACACCTGGCTAATTTTTTTTTTAATTTATTTTTATGTTTTATAGAGATGCTTTTCAGAGAAATAGGAAAAAGAACTTTGCTCAGTTACCTGGATCCTTTCATACTATTTAATATCAAAAGTGTAAAAAAAGCAACATTTGCTAAAATAGTACAGTACTTGGAACTTTTAGAAAACTCTTCCACTTTTAAAGTACCTTGGATTAACATTAAACAATTCATAATTTTCAGCCATTTTAAATTAATTTGTAAATTTTTTCCTGCACAAATCCTCTGGGGAATGCACTATGTGGATTTTAATTACCTATGCTCTCCTTTTCCTGCATTGCTGCAGATACTCAAGGTATGCTTTTACATCAGTTAGTCAGTGTGAACTGTGGCTCTTATTCCAGGATGCACACTAAGCTGAGAACTATCGAACCCTCTTTATCTTTGCCATGTACCCCGAAGTAAAACACAGCAACAAATAAGGGAGACGATATTGGTAAAGACACAATATTGATACCCAGTCTGACTACCACACATAGAAAGAGGCTGAAGTAATACTTAGAGCTTTGAAAGGCTAACAGTTTTGGCCTCGGGTTATGATGGTTTATTCCTGTTCACAATATGGATACATGTACTTTAGTCACACTAAATACAAAGTGTGGCCAAAGACATTCTTTTCTGTGGATAAAATAGTTTTTGAAGATATTCTGAAATAAGTCAGTCATCATGACATCCTACTATTCCCAAAGAGTGGATGTTTACATGAGTTAGCGTAGCATAGCAGAAAAAGCATGAGCTTTGATGACATATTACTCCTGGGCTGGAGGGCCAGCTCAGCCCTTCACTGGCTGTGTCACCCTATGCAAGGTACATGCTGTGTCAGAACACAGTAGCCCCAGGAAATCATAGTTGTTGCCCTCTTCCCCTCTTGGCAACTAATCCATCAGCCTTCTTTGATATTCTACAATGTTTCCATGAAGATTCAGCATCTCTCAGGCTTTTGGTTATTCCCTGTAAATAATACCCTTAGCCACCAGCTCCTGGGGGAGGTCCAGGAAATGTCTGCGGTTATGCTGGCAGAATCTCTAGACTTTCATTTCATATGGTCAGTGGCACCCCCAGTTTCCCATCAGCGCTTGTAACATACCCGGAAGAACACCACTTCATGCCTGTCTAGGAGATCTGACATTTGGTTAATTGGTCACTCAAGAATGCCAATCTAGGCCAAGCAGAGTGGCACACACCTATAATCCCAGCACTTTAGGAGGCCAAGGCGGGAGGATCACTTGAGGCCAGGAGTTTGAGACCAGCCTAGCCTAAACAGCAACACTGTCTCTACAAAAAACGTAAAAAATTATCTGGGCACGGTGGTACGCCCTTGTAGTCCCAGCTACTCAGGAGCAAAGGCAGGAGCATTACTTGAGCCCAAGAATTCAAGGGTACAGTGAGCTCAGCATCAAACGTACCCTTATGGTTGATTACCGCTACACTCCAGCCTGGGCAACAGAGTGAGACCTCATCTCTAAAAAAAAAAAAAAAAAAGGAATAAAAAAAGAATGCCAATGCAGTTCAAAACACCAAGCAGTGTGCAGAAGATAAGCTGATAAATTCAGATATTATAAAAACCAGTAGAAACCAACTAAGTAAATCTCTGGAAGAATTTAACATAAAATAATGAATAACATTACTACAATTTTTAAAAATTCTCTTTTTCTTATGTCTTAAAGGTCATTTATTTACATGTTTGGGATTCTGTTCTATATTGACTATTCTGAGACCTCTCAGTCAATTACAGTACAGGAGTCTAGTAACTCATTTATCTTTAAAGAAGTGCATCATGACCAGAGAACATGAGAATGTCAACAAATCGTAAGGAAATAAAGCAAGTTGGTCAAGGTCCTTGTAACTGAAGCCAAGAAAAAGCCTGGGAAATTAATGAATAATAAGCTCCCAGGAAACTCAAACTGAAAAAAGCAGTAAGCCATGATGAGAATAATACCTGAGATGATTAAATATATAGTCCAAACATTACGACCTACAATCCTAAATCTTATCCACCCACAAAAGAGAACAGCCAAAGAGCCGAAGTTGCTCATTTTTATCTTAATGAGAGAGAGGAGGGATAAGGGGGAGGCAAGAAGGCGGGGAGGAGAGGGAGGGAAGAAGACAGAGGGAAGAAGGGAGAGAGAGACAGCCCACGAACACGAGCAAGAGAACAAGGGCAAACAATACTTGCTGATAGTAGGTATAATATTAAGAATATTGTATTATATTGCATTAGAAATATAGACTATTGAAAGCCAACATAAAGAACTGATTTGGATTTAGAAAAGATCAGAATATAAGATAGTTTTATTTCCATTTTAAAATGAATATGTAAACAACTATTAAGTTCAGTACATTTAAAAAAAAAAAGTCTTGTTGCCTTTATTGATTTGGAGAAAGTCTGCCACATATTCTTACAAAGACAGGATGTCAAGCAAACCAGTAAGTCATTCAAACCCAGTGTATATAAGGTTCCTTAAGTATCTGAGAAAACAACATGGAGAATTCTGAAAATTTGAGACCCACATGGGAGTAACGAAAGAATGCATCTTAAGCAAATTTTACTTATTGTTCTCTGTTATCCTGAAAAATTCACTCAAGAGAACAAAAAAAAGTTTGCAAATAAGACCATATAATCTTATTTGCAGAGGATGACACTTCTTATGAGACTTAGAAACCTGCAATACAATCTGAGCTTGTAAGACTCTGAGAACTCCAAAGCAAGAGAGTGATCAAGACTGACAAGAGTATGACCATGGTGATCTCTCAGGAAGCTAAAATCACCTCAGTTATGTATAAGAAATTCTGGCCAGAAACTGAACACTTCAGAGCTGGTGAACTCATGATAAAATCAAACAGATGAAGAGCTAAACTTATAATCTTAGTTGTCACTTGACTGTTGTTTTATCAAAATATAATTCTAATATAATCAAAATAAGTATATCCTGTTACTTCTCAAATTTAGAAAGGCCAGATTCCCCTGCAAATGCTTAAGAACCCTGTATTAGATCTCATAATTCCTCAACAAAGGAAAAAGTTTAGAGTAAATGATACTCATGCTATTCCAGGAATAGTGTTCTAAGAAGGCTACAAAAGGGACGATTTCTGCTCCTACACAGGGAAAAGGGGAGTCATAGTCACTGAAGCTCTAGGGTATGGTATCTAGCATGATACCCAGCACTTAAAAGGAGTCCACTACATATTTGTTAAATGAAGGATAGGTTATAGCTAACAATTACTAAGTGGTTTACTATATGCCGGCACTGAGCATGCAGTAACTCATCTAATCCTCACAATAGCCTGATAAGGCAAATACATATTGTTATCATTTCCATTTTACAGTTGAAGAAACTGAAAAACAGAGAAGATAGGTTGCTTGGCCTAGGTGGAGCCAGGTTTCAAATGAAGGTAGAGTGGCTCCACAGCCCCCCTAACTGCAATACTACATTACTATATTCCTCTCAACTTAAAAGTGAATGATTGCAAGGGAGAGACAGGACCAGCAAGGGCCAGGTTCTCAGCTATGTGGCAGTAAAGCAATCAGGACTAGGAGAAGGACAAGTTCAAAGTGAAAGGATGCATGTGAGATCCAGACAGGGTAGTGCTGGGAGTGAATGCACTTTGTGACTACAGACTCCAAGTATCTCTTAACACTGGGCATGATCTGACCTTGAGGCAGCTACACGATAAGGATGGGCTAGATCAGTGGTTTCATCTTTGCCTATATACTGGAAGTGCATGAGGAGCTTTAAAAAATACTGAGCACAAGTCAGTAAGAAAAAGACCACTGAGGCCGGTCACGGTGGCCCATGCTGGCAATCCCAACACTTTGGGAGGCTAAGGCGGCTGGATCACCTGAGGCCAGGAGTTCAAGACCAGTCTGGACAACATAGTGAAACCCCATCTCTACTAAAAATACAAAAATTAGCCAGGCGTGTTGGTGGGTGCCTGTAATCCCGGCTACTCAGCAGGCTGAGGCAGAACTGCTTGAACTCAAGAGGCAGAAGTTGCAGTGAGCCAAGATCATGCCACTGCACTCCAGCCTGAGTGACAGAGCAACACTCCATCTCAGGAAAAAGAAAAAGACCACTGAATCAACACAAAAAATAGCACAGGTTATATACACTTCAAGACCACAGAAAAGGAGATATAAATGACTTTATGCATATGAGAAGATGTTTGACCTCATTCATAATTAAAGAAATGCAAAATAAATGCCAAAGAGGTATCATTCTTCACCTAATTATACTGGTAGAAAACTCCAAAACACTCAAAACAGCCTCATCTCTAGTCTAGATTACTGTAATAACCTCCCAACTGCTCTCTTAATCAGCAAAATGGCTCTTTCAAAAATGAAAGTCAGATCACATCACCATTTTGCTCAAAACCTACACTGGCTGGGGTGGGCGGATCACGAGGTCAAGAGATTGAGACCACTGGCCAACATGGTGAAACCCTGTCTGCACTAAAAATACAAAAATTAGCTGGTGTGGTGGCACACGTCTGTAATCCCAGCTACTCAGGAGGCTGAGGCAGGAGAATCGTTTGAACCCGGGAGGCAGAAGATACAGTAAGCCGAGATCGTGCCACTGCACTCCAGCTTGGCGACAGAGCAAGACACCATCTCAAAAAAATAAAAAATAAAAAAAAACCTTCTTTGGTTTTGCATTTCATTCAGAGTAGTAGCCAGAATCTTTACAGTGGCCTACAAGGCCTTACATAAATCTGGCTCCCAGTCATATCTCCGGCTTCTTCTTACACCACTCACCACTTCACTTACTCTTCTCTAGATACACTGGCTTCCTTTCTGCTCCTCAAACTCACCATACAAGCCTCCACTTTAGGGCCTTTACAATGGCTGATCTCCTGCTTCTCCCCCAGACATCCTCAAGGCTCACTCTCTCACCTTCTTAGAAGTCTTCATTCAAATCTCACCTCTCAGTAAGACTTCTCTAATTCAAATTGTGATTACCATTCCTTAACTCAAATCGGGCCCTACTCTTCCTATACAAGCACTTTTCACTTTCTAATCTACTATACAATGTACTTGTATTTATTTTTTATTTTCTATCTCCCCCAACTAGAATGTAAACTTCATGATGACAGAAATGTCTGTTGATATACTCCAAGTATCCGTAAGAATGTCTCACCATGTGTATGTATAAAGATATATTCTGCAACGCTGATAACATCAGAAGATTCAAAACAACTAAATGTCCATGAATACAGGACTAAGAAGTTAAATAAATTACAGAGAAATCACACAGTGGGATACTAAACAGTTCTTAAATAAATAAAGCAGTATTTCCAGTATGGTCAAGTAAAATCTCACTGAACTGATTCTCCTGCAGGAAACGATAAATTCTGAACAAACTGTAAAAAACAAATCATCTAAAGGTACCAAAAAGTGAATGAAACAGGTGGACACTGGAGGCAAGTTAACACCTGGAAAAAAGAACAGCATAGGATACACTTCTCTCCCTTTTTTTTCTTTTAATAGCTTGAATTTGAAGGCAGGCCCATCTATTCCATATGAAATAGTTAAAATGCCACTAGAAAACAGTCTTACTGGTTTGAAGACCCAGAGATAAGGGCTCATATTCCACAGCCTCTGGAATATGAAGGAGGAATTATTAGAAATAAAAAATCTGAGGCCGAGCGCGGTGGCTCACGCCTGTAATCCCAGCACTTCTGGAGGCTAAGGTGGGCGGATCATGAGGTCAGGAGTTTGAGACCAGCCTGGCCAATATGGTGAAACCCCATCTCTACTAAAAATAAAAAAATTAGCCAGGCGTGGTGGTAGGCAACTGTAATCCCAGCTACTTGGGAGGCTGAGGCAGAAGAATCACTTGAACCCAGGAGGCAGAGGTTGCCGTGAGCCAAGATCGCGCCCCTGCACTCCAGCCTGGGCAACGGTGCAAGACTCTGTCTAAATAAATAAATAATCTGGAGAGAGAGGGAGTTTCATATTCTATGTATAAAACTGTTTGAATCTCTATCTGACCCCTGAACCACACACACAGACCTGGAACCGATTCAAAGAAACTTAGCTAAGAGATTAGAATTTTAGGTGCCTGTCACCCAGTACAGAAAGTTTTGTTGAGACTCCAGCCAACTACTAAAAAAATTTTTTGGCCAGGCATAGTGGCTCATGCCTGTAATCCCAACACTTTGGGAGGCCAAGGTGGAAGGATTGTTTGAACACAGGAGTTAGAGACCAGGCTGGGCAACACAGCAAAACCCCATATCTACAAAGATACAAAAAATTAGCTGGGCGTGGTAGCATGTGCCTGTAGTCCTAGCTACTCTGGAGGCGGAGGTGAGGGGATCACCTGAGCCTGGGAATTGGAGGTTGCAGTGAGCCAAGATTGCACCACTGCACTCCAGCCTGGGTGACAGAGTGAGGCCTGTCTAAAATACACACACACACACACACACACACACACACACTTACTTCAGAGGAACATAACAGAATCTATGTTCTACAACATATAATTTTACAATGTCCAGAATACAATCCAAAATTATTCAACATGTGAAACAGGAAAAAATGATCCATTCTCAAGAGAAAAAAAACTGTCAGTAGACAACTACCCTAAAATGACCGAGATGTTAGAATTAGCAGCAAGGGGCCAGGTGTGGTGGCTCATGCCTGTAATCCTAGCACTTTGGTATGCTGGGGTCGGTGGATCACTTGAGGCTATAAGTTAAGATCAGCCTTACCAACACGGCAAAACCCTGTCTCTACTAAAAATATAAAAATTAGCCAAGTGTGGTGGCACACAGCTGTAATCCCAGCTACTCAGGAGGCTGAGGCATGAGAATCATTTGAACCCAGGAGGCAGAGGTTACAGTGAGCCAAGATCATGCCACTACACTCCAGCCTGGGTAACAGAGGAGACTCTATATCAAAAAAAAAAAAAAAAAAAAAGAACTAGCAGCAAAGTTATACTATGTTCAAAGAGATCAAAGAACATATGCTTTTAATGAATAAATGTATGGAGAATTTCAGCACACACAGTAATTATAAAAAGTAGCCAAACAAATTCTAGAATATGATATTCAAATTTAAAATTCACTGGATAGACATAATAGCCGAAAGGAGATGACCAAGGAATCAAGATTAATCAACAGAAATTATACAACCTAACTATCAGAGAGAAAAAAAGAAGTTAAAAAAATGAACTGAACCTTAGGGACCTGTTAGACAATATAATGGTCTAACAGAAGGAAAGGAGAAAAAGAGGGGAACAGAAAAATATTAAAAGACATAAGACCCAAAAATTTCCTTTGGTAAAAGGCATATTTACATATTGAAGAAGCTCTGAACTAGATTAGTATAAAGAAAACCACACAAGATATGTTATAGTGTAACTGCCAAAATCTAAAAAGACATATTATTTACGGGGAGCAACAACTCAAACGATGGCTGACTTCTCAAGAGAAAAAGTCTGAGGCTAAGAGACAGTGGAACAACATCTTTAAAGTCTTTATAAAAGTGCTGAAAGTGCGGCCGGGCGCGGTGGCTCACGCCTGTAATCCCAGCACTTTGGGAGGCCGAGGCGGGCGGATCACGAGGTCAGGAGATCGAGACCATCCTGGCTAACACGGTGAAACCCCGTCTCTACTAAAAATGCAAAAAATTAGCCGGGCGAGGCGGCGGGCGCCTGTAGTCCCAGCTACTCGGGAGGCTGAGGCAGGAGAATGGCGTGAACCCGGGAGGCGGAGCTTGCAGTGAGCCGAGATCGCGCCACTGCACTCCAGCCTGGGCGACTAAGCGAGACTCTGTCTCAAAAAAAAAAAAAAAAAAAAAAGA
>NC_037676.1:75840644-75885974 GCF_003255815.1 Theropithecus gelada
AAAAAAAAAAAAAAAAAAAAAAAAAAAAGTGCTGAAAGTAAAAAAAAAAGAAAAAGAAAAACAAAGAAAGCTGTCAACTTTGAATTCTATATTCAATGAAAATATCCTTCAAAAATGAAGGCAAAATAAAGACGTTTTCAGTAAACAAAAATTCAGAGAAATCATTGCCAGAAGACCTACACTACAAGAAATACTAAAGGATGTTCAAGCTGAAGAAAAGTAAAGCCAGACAGAAACCTGGATCTTCTGAGAAAACAAAAACAAACACAAACACAAACACAAAACAAAACAAAACAAAAACATGAGAAATGATAGCTATGTGGGCAAATAAATTCAAGACCTTTTTCTCTTAATTTCTTTAAGATACAGACTAAAGCAAAAAATGGTAACATTGTGGAAGTTATGATCTATATAGATGTAATATAAATGACAACTATATATTGGCTGGGAGTTAAATAGACCTATATGGCTGCAGGGTTTCTAAAATTTTCATAATCAGCTTAGAAAAAATAATGCAGCTTCTTATATACTGACATGGAATGCTGTTTAAGGTATTTTTCAAAGGGAAAAAAAACAGATTCGGAATACTATTACAGAATGATACTTTCTTAAAGCAAACACATATACATATCCAGAGAATATCCTGAAAGGATAATACATGAAACTGGCAGGGGGCAGGGGCAAAATCGGGTAACTGGAATGCAGGGGTGGCATAATATTTACATTAACATTTGGATTTATTACATTTTATACTGTATAAAATAAATACAAAAAATTAAATACCCACAAAAATCAAAAAGTAAAGGCTCTGAGAAGTTCTATAGTAAGAAAACATTTAAATTTTCCTTGATCCAGCATTTTACAAATCTATATGACCGTAGGAAACTGACTCTTCTCCCTTTTTCAAATAATAGCTATTTCTATCCCAACAGTGACTGGTATTGCTTACACCATATTAAAAATCACTTATTTTTTTAAATCAATTTTTCACTACTTGTACCAACTAAATCTAGTAAGAATATGACTCAGGTCATATGATATCATTTCATATTAATCCTTAGCAACTAAAATATATTGTGGCATCTTGTTATGGAATCATCAGTATGTTCAACAAGCAATTTTTTGTTTTCAGAAATAGTTGATATCATTCAGTTTCGACAGTAATAACAGAGGTACCTAATGAGTTTTTAAAAATAAGTAAGCATGGGACAGTATTTAAGAATATATTGGAAAATATTAAGTCTAGAACTTTAGTGGATGGAATTTTATTAGACTGCCAGTGAAACTGCAATTATATTTGAAGTTACTCTCATGGACTCTTTAAAAAAAAAAAAAAAAAAAGACTATTTCAAATGACCTGAGTCATATTCTTACTAGATTTAGTTGCTACAACTAGTAAAAAATTGATTTAAAAAATTAAGTGTTTTTTAATATGGTGTAACCAATACCAGTTACTGTTGGGATAGAAATAGTTAATATGAAATGATATCAACTATTTCTGAAAACATAAAAAATTGCTTGTTGAACACACAAATTATTCCATAAGAAGATACCACAATATATTTTAGTTGCTAAAGATTAATATGAAACATAACCATTATTTTGAAACAAAAAAGAAAACCCCACAAATTCTTGTTAAAGTTCAACAGATATTATTTAAACTGTAGTATCTTGGTTTTAAAAATTTAACGGTCTAATAGTGAAAATTTTTTCTATGATACATTAATTTCACTAGTTCCTTTGAGTTTCTAAATCCACTTGACAGTTTTCTTTAATAGTGTATTTTATTCAATTTATCTTTGTACCTACACAACAAAGGAAAAAGAATACAATTTGTGAATACCCAGAAATTCCTTAATCATGGAGATTGTATACAATTGTTTCTATGCTCTTTAAAGGGAGGACATGATACTAGTTTCATCTGTGCTAACAAGGAGAATTCATTACTAAAAGATCTGGGAGAGGAATGAGATGCTAAAATGAAAGACATGGAAGCCTGGCAATACATTCTAGCCTAGTTAACCCTTTCTAAGAAAAAAAGATAGTACTACTAGTAAGGTGCTAATGAGCCGTACTTGGTATCCTCATGCTCAACAACCTTCTCAGATCACTCATGTTGAAAATAAACTTCTGTATTACAACTGAAACTAAAAATTACACTGAAAAGGACATGTTTAGCATCTTAGAGGCTCCTACATATTTAAAGCTTCTTCTTTAAAATTCCATGTTTTAGATGTTTGAACAAGACATTCAATAATTCCATTATCCTTGCTCTGGTTTGATATTATTTTTACCTCTCCCAAACCATAAAATTTGCAAAATAAAAACTTCAACTGCAAAATGTATTCAATATTTGGAAATGAAAATTTAACAAACCCCCTTAAGAACCAGTAAGAAAGCTATCAAATAGAATACAAATAGATACTTAAAATTTTAGAAACTGTTAACAACATTCAAATCAAAGAGGTGAAGTATTCCAAGAATATTTACTCCAGTTGTGTTAGGAACAAACTAAATTATGACTTCTTTGGGCCAGCTAAATCCAGTAAGAATAACATTCTGTTGCTAATGCGATCATTTGAAATAATTATTTTTGAAAAGAACTTAGCCTATCAAAGTCAACTTCAAATATAAAAGTGTTCCCCATCAATCAAGTGTATAGAAACAATATAAAAATATTCAAATTTTGTTTCTTTTACAAAGATACTTCTCAAACCCAAGTGCTTCCTATAATAATATACGACATCATATAGTGTTTACTGATTAACAGGAAAAAAGAAGAAAATTAAATGAAATTAGAATAAAATATATAACTTCTACCAGAAAAAAAGGAGACTAGAACCAGCAGGGAAATTATTAGAAGATACTGACTTAAAGATTTGGTTATATATAAAACATAGCTCCCTATATTTCATATACCTAAACTTATAAAATAATCCCATAAACTCTATTATTCCTTAATATAGACTAGAAGAAATCCACAAACATTCTGAAAGGAGCCAAATTGCAAATATTTTAGGCTTTGCAGGCCATAGGGTTTCTGTCACACCTTCTCAATACTGTTGTTGTATTGAGAAAGCAGTCATAGACAATATACATCAACAAATGAGGGTGGTGGTGCTCCAATAAAATTTATGGACACTGAAATCTGAATTTCATATAATTTCTACACATCACAAAACAATCTTCTACTAATTTTTTCAATGATTTTTAAATATATAACCTTAGATCATGGGACATACAAAAAAAGAAAGCTGTGGGCTCTAGACTGCCAACCCCTGCCTCATCTAGAAATACACGAAAAGTAGTTACTAGAATACTTTCCAAACATTCTTTCTAATAATTGAGTATCAATAATGTTGCATTTTTACTATGCCATTATTTTTACCATATGTAAGTTCTCAAACAGTATAATCTGCCAAAATAATGACAGAATCAAAGCTAAGAAAGCTAAAATGAAGTATTCTTAATATTTCAAAGTCACAAAAAAGAAGCAATAAAAAAAAAACACAGAAAAGTGTTGTTTCATTACACATTCCTAGGTCATAAATTTCACATAGACTTTAACTCTATATAATACTTGCCCACTGAGTGATACAAAGTTATTAGTTATACTATGCCAAATTTAGAATTTCATTAATTCCAAAAGTAACATAGGATTAAAATGTGGCCAAAAGAATCCTGGAGCCTGGGTGAGATGGTGAAACCTCATCTCTAGAAAAGACACAAAAATTAGCCAGGCATAGTAGCACTTGGACCACCTGGTCTATATTAACGAGCTACTCGGGAGGCTGAGACGGGAGGATGGCTTAACCTCAGGAGGTGGTGGCTGCAGTGAGCCAAAATGGTGCCACTGCACTCCAGCCTGGGCAACAGAGTGAGACCCCTGTCCCCCTACCCCCGCAAAAAAAAAGAATCCTGGTAGTTTCATAGTTAACACTGTTTCATATGGTAATACTGAAATGTCTTAGAAAACTCAAAGGACAAGGTTGTGAAACTGTATGTTAATTATAGCTTACCTTTAACTAGTTAAGATCTTGAGCAAATCATGTCAGCCAGCATTTCCTAAAGTTTGCCCTGTATCCACAGATCATTCATTAATGTAACAGGATCTATGGCCAAATGAGTCTGAGAAATGCTACACATTATATACATTTCTAGAAGATTTATAATGTACCTAAGCGTATCATAAATTCTGGGAAGTTCTGCAGTAAAGAATACTGTTAGTTTAATCTAGAATTGTCCAAACTTAACTACTTTTTGTGTGTCATACTTATTAACATCCAAAAAAAACTAAAATTTCTTAAAAAACACTTTAGAAAATTTTCTAATCTCTAGTTGAAATCAGATAAACATCCCTTTGGTTTCTAAATTTTAGAATTCTGTGAGACTAATTCTTAGTAGTAATTTTGTGAAAGGTGTTCAACTATTAAGTTCAGGTTTACAAACTTGGAACCTCTGGGTCAAATGTACTCCTTTATACTCCCACTATGAACTTGCTCTTCAAGAGCACTTATCTTTAAGTAGAAATAATTTCTCTAACTTTCTAGACTTACTCTTTAAGTGGGAGATGGAACCATCCTAATTTCTTCAACACTTAGGAGAGTGTCTGGATCACTCACTAAATGAGTTTCGGTTTTGGTTTTGTTTCTATTTTACTGCAATAATCTCCCACTTGATCTACCCATAACCACTCTTGCCTTTCCCATACTGCTTCTCTATGCAAACATGGTCAGGTCTCCTCCACTCAAAAATTTTCATCTTTGCCAGGTGTGGTGGCTCAAGCCTGTAATTCCAGCACTTTAGGAAGCCAAGGTGGGCAGATCATGAGGTCAGGAGATCAAGACCATCCTGGCCAACGTGGTGAAACCCCATCTCTACTAAAAATACAAAAATTAGCTGGGCGTGGTGGCACGTGCCTGTAATCCCAGCTACTCAGGAGGCTGAGGCAGGAGAATCTCTTGAACCTGGGAGGCGGAGGTCACAGTGAGCCGAGATCGCGCCACTGCACTCCAGCCTGGTGACAGAGCAAGACTCCATCCAAAAAAACAAAAAAAGACTTTCATCTTCCACTCTTCTGAAAATGAAGACCAAATTTCGTAAAATAGCCCTGGAGGATCTAGTCTCTGCCTACCCTTTCCTGCTTTACCTCTTTTATCACTGCTTCTCTTTATTTTATCAGCTTTAGCCATACAAAGCTAGTAGAGATGAAACTAGTCAGCATAGAGAAAAAAGCAGAGCAGGGACCTGGGGAATGTCAGGGTAGGGTAGGGTGAAGTGGGTTGGGGTGAAATAAAAGGCAAGACTGAAAAGGTTATATTAGACCTAGCAAATGAGAGGGAACAAAAAATAAATACCTCTAAAATGGGAGTATACCTGACTTGTTTGGAAAATGCAGCCAGTGTGGCTGGAGTGAAGTTGGAACACTAGGGAGCAGTAGGTGGGTTACAGAAGTAATAGAGGTCTGAAACAGCAGAAGCTTTATGCAATCAACTCCCATGGTTACCTCTCTCATCTAGATCTCTCCTGAGTCCAGTCTCCTATATGAAACACATATTTGACAACTCCTCTTGGATGTCTTACAGACATGTCTAACCCTGAAGTCTTAACTGCACTCCAAATCTGTTTCTTTTCCATTCTTTCCCATCTCAGTAAATGGCAGTAACCTCTATCCACTGGCAAAAGCCAGAATCCTAAAAGGTTCTCCCACTAAATTTAGAAAAGACATGAAATTCCTATTAAACATCCTCCACACTAGGTAGCTATAGCCTTTAATTAATATAGCAAATATGGTAAAGACCCTAATCCCCTACATATGGTACTCCGTTAAGTATTACCACCCATTCACATATTACACACATACAGGAAGGAAATCACTCACATCTGAGTCCCAATCAAGGAGTTCACATTCCTATGGGGGCAGAGGCTAGGTGAAGTGGGACACTGAATCTGCATATCCTCTGAAATACCCAATGTCCATCTAAGACAAAATGGTACCTGTGCCCAGAGGGTTAGCCCAAATAGTATAATAGCTTCGAGCTAAGAGGTAGCCATCATAGAGGAAGAGGTCCTTATGGCCTCTAACAATATGAATTTAAAAACAGGAGGACCAGTGAGCCCATCAAGCAAGATCAACATCCCATATACCCGTACTTTTATACTCTAAAAAAAGATGGGAACACAGACTAGGAACTACTGCCGTGTTTGAAAATGCCCCCATGTTTGTTGTCAGTGCTACTGTCTGTTACTTCATGGTGACTAGAAACAAACTCCACAACAAAAATGACAATAAATTATGGTGTATTACTATAGTATAATATTATGTAAATTTATTAAATAGTTGTACACTTAGTTACATGGAAACTCATAACACATTCTGAAGTGAAAGCAGAGTATATAGTTTGCATAAATACATACACACATTAAAATGCTACAGCTGTACCTCTGGTAAGCCAAAAGTTTGTATGGGCTTGTCCTAGAAAGCAGGAAAGTGAGGAACTAAGAACGCAAAACGAAAAAGTAGAAATAGGCCGGGCGCGGTGGCTCAAGCCTGTAATCCCAGCACTTTGGGAGGCCGAGACGGGCGGATCACGAGGTCAGGAGATCGAGACCATCCTGGTTAACACGGTGAAACCCCATCTCTACTAAAAAATAAAAAAAACTAGCTGGGCGAGGTGGCGGGCGCCTGCAGTCCCAGCTACCCGGGAGGCTGAGGCAGGAGAATGGCGTAAACCCGGGAAGCGGAGCTTGCAGTGAGCTGAGATCCGGCCACTGCACTCCAGCCTGGGTGACGGAGCAAGACTCCATCTCAAAAAAAAAAAAAAAAAAAAAAAAGAAAAAGAAAAACTAGAAATAGATTTTGAAAAGTATGTTTTACCAAACTTACCTGACAAATTTAAGAGTAGTGAAATTATACATAGTGTATTCACTGACCATGATGGAATCAGACTAAACATCAATAACAAAGACAACAGGAAAAATCTCCAAACACTTGGAAACTATACTTCTAAAATAATCCGGGGGTCAATGAATTATCAAGGGAAATTTTTTAACTGAACGAAAATAAAATACAATATATTACAATTTGTGAGATGCAGAAGTGAGAAAAATTCATAACACTAAATACACAGATCAGAATTAGCCAGGTGTGCACCTGTAGTCCTAGCCACTCAGCAGGCTGAGGCAGGAGGATCACTTGAGCCCACGAGTTTGGGGCTGCAGTGAACTATGATTATGCCACTGCACTCCAGCCTGTGCAACAGAGTAAGATCCTATCTCTTAAAAAAAAAAAAAGTTATGAAGAATAGTCTGAGGAAAAAAAGGAAGAAAAGAGGAAATGTCTCAAATAAATAATCTAAGTCCATACCTCAAGAACAAAGAACAAGAAGGGGGAAAGTAAATCTAAAGAAAGCAGAAGGTAGTAAATCTAAGAACAGAAATCAATAAAACTGAAAACAGAAAAAAACTACAGATAAAAGCAATTAAACAAAATCTTGGTTCTTTGAAAAGAATAATAGAACTGACAAACTTCCAGCAACACTGACAAAGAAAAAAGAAGGCACAAATCATCAATATCAGAAAAGAATCACAGATTATCACTAGAGACCCTGTAGACATCAAAAGAATACGGGAATACTAAGAACAATTCTACACACAGAAATTTGACAACTTAAGACAAAATGAGCCAAATCCTCAAAAAGCACAGCTATCACAACTTACCCAAAGTGAAGATGACTTGAAAAGCCCTATAGGTATTCAATAAATTGAATTCACACATTTAAAACTCCTAAAAAAGAGAATCTCCAGATGTGGGTGTTTTCAGGAAGAATTCTGCCAAACTTTTAAAGATGTAATGTCAACTCTACACAATCTCTTCCAGAAAACAGAAGAAGAGAGAATGCCTCCCAACTCTTTTTATGGAGTACAATAGTACCCTCATATAAAAAATCAGAAAAAGAATGCCAAAGGGCTTATGGTGAGGGGAACTACAGACAAATATCCTTCATGACTATAGAGACAAAAAGCCTAATAGAATATTAGCAACATACATATTAGACTCTTAGATCATGACCAAGTATTGTTTGTTAAAGGCATACAAGACTGGTTCAATATTTAAAATTCAATCAATGTAATCTATCACATTAACAAGTCAAAAAAGAGAAATCACATGATCAATTAATTGATGCAACAAAACATTTAACAAAATTCAACACCCATTCACGATAAAAATTTTCAAAAAACTAGGAAGAACATATCAATTGGATTTAAAATATTTATTAAAAATCTACACCTAAAATCAGACTTAATGGTGAAAGACTGAATGTTTTGTACCCAAGATCAAGAATGAGGCAATGATGTCCACTCCCACTACTCTTCAAGCATTGTGTTGTAAACTGTGTTGTAAACACAGTGCTTGAAGATCTAGCCAGTGCAATAAGGTAAGAAATGAAACATGTGTTAGTCCGTTCTCACATAGCTATAAAGAAATACCTGAGACCAGGTAGTTAATTGGTTTATGGTTCTGCAGGCTGTACAGGAAGCATTGAGGCTTCTGCTTCTGGGAGGCCTCAGGAAATGTACAATCATGGCAGAAGGCAAAGGGGAAGTAGGCATATTTTACATGGCCAGAGCAGGAGGAACAGAGAAAGGAGGGAGGTGCTACACTTTTAAACAACCAGATCTCACGATAACTCACTCACTATCACGAGAACAGCCCCAAGGTGATGGTGCTAAACCATTCATGAGAAACCATCCCCATAATCCATCTCCCACTCCACCCAACCTCTAACATTGGTACAACTGAACATAAGATTTGTGTGGGGACACAGATCCAAACCTTATCAAAATGAAAGGCAAGCAGATGAGAAACCAAGAAATAAAAATGTCCCTATTTAAAGATGGAATAATTGTCTGTGCAGAAAGAAATATATTTTTTAATTACCTAGAACTAACAAGTGAATTCAGCAAGTTCACAGGACACAAGATCAAAGTACAAAAATTGAAATGTATGTCTATATACCAGCAATAAATACATGGAAGGTGAAAGTAAAAATACAAGAAAAGATTTATTCTAAAATTTACATGGAAAGGCAAAGAACACAGAGTAACCCAAACAATTTTGAAAAAGAATAAAGTATAATAAACCACTCCATATTATTTTAACACTTATTATGTAACTTCAGTAATCAACACTGTGAGGAGATGGCAAAGACACAGAGTTCAACAGAACATAATAGAGAACCCAGAAACAGCCACACTACTAGTGTGGCCAACTGTCTTTATACAAAGGTAAAAAAGCAATTCGATGGAAGAAGGAGAGCTATCCAACAAATGGTACTGGAACAAATGGATAACCATAGGCAAAAAACCGAAACAAAAACCCTTGACCTAAACATGACACCAATAAAAAGAAGCTAACTCAAAATGTGTATTTAAATGTAAACCATAAAACTTTTAAAAGACAACCTAGGAGAAAACCTTTGGGGATCTATATTTGGTGAGGAGATTCAGACATGACACCCAAAGCACACTCACAAAAAAAAATTCATAAACTGGACTTCATCAAAATAAAAAACTTCTGCTCTACGAAAAACTACGTTAAGAGGATGAAAAGACAAACTATAAAAAGGGAGAAAAGATTAGCAAACCACATATCTAACAGACGATTCATATCTAAAATATATACAAAACTCTCAAAACTCAACACTAAAAAAACCAATTTTATAGAAAATGTGCGTAAGAGACATTTCACCAAAGACACACAGCTAAACAGATACACAGATACACACACACACACACACATACTTACACATACGAAAAGATGTTCAACATCCCTAACCATTATGGAAATGTCAATTAAAGCCATAATGATGTATCACTACACACCTATCAGAACAACCAAAATAAAAATATTGACAACCACAAATGCTGGGGAGGATGAGGAGAAACTGAATGTCTCATACATTCCTGATTGTGATGCGAGACAGTTCAGCAACTCTGGAAAATAGTGTAGCAGTTTCCTAGAATACTAAACATATATTTACTACACAACCCAGGTATCACACTCCTGTGCATTTATCCCAAAGAAATAAATATTTATGCCCATACAAAATCCATACATATTCATAGCAGCTTTATTTGTAGAGCTAAAAACTGAAGAAAAACAAAACATCCCTCAATAGGTGAAGGGTTCAACAAACTGTGGTACACAGAACACTACTCAAAAACATAGTATTCAAAGTCACATACTATGATTCCATTTATGCAATATTCTTGAATATCAGAGACGGAGAACAGATACATGGTTGCCAAGGGCTAAAGATGGTAGGGAAGCAGAGGTGAAGGGAAGACTAGTAAGGGACAACATGAGGGAGAGCTTTGTGGTGACAGAATAATTCTGTATTTTTTTTTTTTTTTTTTTTGGAGACAGTCTCACTCTATTGCACAGGCTGGAGTGCAGTGGTATGATCATAGCTCACTGTAGCCTCAAATTCCTGGAATTAAGCAACCCTCCCACCTTAGCCTCCCAAATAGCCAGGACAAAACACATGGACCACCATGCCTAGCTAATTTATTTTTATTTTCGTAGAGATGGGATCTCACTATGTTGCCCAGGCAGGTTTCACACTCCTGGCCCCAAGCTATCTGTCCCATCTGGACCTCTCAAAGAGCTGAAAGAGATGAGCCACCATGCCCAGCGAGTTCTGCATCTTGATTGCTGCAGTGGTTGCATGAATCTACACGTGATAAAATGAAACAGAACTACAACACACACATTTACCAATGTCAGTATACTGGTTTGAAATATTGTCCTATGAGTCTGTAAAATAACCAATGGGGGAGACTGAGTGCAGAGTACACGGGCTTTGGTGTGCCATTTTTACAACTTTCAGTGAATCTCTAATTATTTCTAAGAAAAACATTTTTTCAAAGGAAGACAGAAAAACTAAATCAATAGTAATTAGCTACATTCTGAAGTTTCCGAATATGTATCTTGAAAATTTACATCCCACATATACTATCATTCCTAGTATTTTCTTGAATGGTTTTATTTCATGGTGATCTTTATTCTAGAAAAAAATACGTTTTGAAGTGAGGCTTCGATTATTTTACTTCATAGTATTCAAAATACCCAATAACAAAATTATTTTATAAAATGAGTTTTAGAGTTTTGCAGAAATAGATTTATAATCCAATTCTATAACTTACTACATAAATGACATGAGCAAATTAAACTTGAGTCTCTGTTTCTTCATAACTAAAACAGGGATAAAATATATATACTTTGGAGAACTACCATGTCTGTGTATACAGAAACTGGCAGTGTTCTACATACACTGGACTACATAACTTTTACTGTTATCATGTTATCTCCCTGAAGGTAACACACATTCCTATGGGCAGGAGCAATTTCACGTATTTCCCTTGAATCACCTTACTGCTGTCAGCATGGTGATAAGTATACAAAAAATACCCAACATGCAATTTTCTTTGAACTTTTAACCTCTGCCATTAAAATTACCCTTTTTCTTTACTGTAAATGGTTACACCTTGACTTTCTGAAAAGGGCTAGTCTTTCAGGTGTGTTTTGTTTTTCAAATGAGAGTTTTCTTGTTTTTGTTTTTTAGAGACAGAGTCTCTCTCTGTCACACAGGCTGGAGTACAGTGGTACCATCATAGCTCACTGCAGCCTCAAACTTCTTGGCTCAGGTGATCCTTCTGCCTCAGCCTCCCCAGTAGCTGGGACTACAGGCCTGCACCACATGCCCAACTTATTTTTTAATTTTTTCTAGAGACGAAGTCTTGCTATGTTGCCCAGACTGGTCTCAAACTCCTGGCCTCAAGCAATCCTACCACCTTGGCCTCCCAAAGTGCTGGGCTGCCAGGCCAGCCTCCAATAAGAGTTTTTTGATGAAGCTAATATGTAGTTTCTAAAGGCATCAAGCCAAGAAAGACTAGTCCAATGGTGTAATAGTTCAGAGATGCAAAACACAGACTGAGATTTCCAAACATTCTGCACATCCCATATTCTTGTTTCTAACTCAAGTCAGTTAAAAATATTTTTTTGATAGCCAATAAGTGGTGTTTTTCCAGCATCTCATCACTTCATAGAGATCATTATTCTTGCTTATCATTTAAGAATCCTATTTGTATTTAAATTGACTAACACTGCTACCCATTATCAGTTCCAGGTTGCTGACCCTGATCTTTTGCAATGTTCTAGAAATTATTTCTATACTCACCTATTCCTCATTATATTTGTCCCATCACAATAGAAATTATAAAACAGATAATACCAACCCCACTCCGTAATTTGGTATCTTCTTTGAAGAATTTATTCTGCTAATTCTTCTCCTAGTTCTAAACTCCTAAAAGGAACTGTCAAGTAACCATCAAATAGGATTAATAAACTCAACTGTAATACAGCTCACTAAACTTCTTTCTCTTACTCATAAAAGTCATATTAAAATGTACTGTGAGGGACAGTGCAGTTTATATGATATTATCATCAATATATCACAACAAAAGTTCCAAACAAAACACTTTAGATATCTTTGAGAAGGTTTTAGATATCTTTGAGAGCATACTACTCAAAGATGCTCTATACATTTTATTAGTTAAAATATGTCTTCTACTATATATATATATATACACACATATACATAGTGCAAAGACAGTACAGAGTTCCCATACACCCTTCATCTAGCTTTCCCTAATGTTAGCAACTGACAAAAACATAGTTAACACTGGTCAAAACTGGAAACTGAACACTGATACAACAGTATTAAGTAAATCACAGATTTTATTCAAAGATTCTATACTTTTTAAGTAACTGGTGACACTGGACTTCTAGATATGTTGGGGATAACTGAATATCCAGATGTCTTGGGAGAATTTCTATTATCATTTCTAATTTAACATGCTCCCAGCTGCTCTATGATGAGCTTTGATTCTCTATGAGAGCATGGAGTCATGGTAACATAGAATCTTCTGTTGGATGAAACCTTGGAAGTCATTTAGATAAATATTTTTTAAAGTATAAACTATGACCCATTAACAGGTCATGTAATAAATTTAATAAACCACAACTATTTTTTTTTTTTTTTTTTTTGAGAGGGAGTCTCGCTCTGTTGCCCAGGCTGGAGTGCAGTGGCAGGATCTTGGCTCACTGCAAGCTCTGCCTCCCGGGTTCTGGCCATTCTCCTGCCTCAGCCTCCCAAGTAGCTGGGACTACAGGCGCCTGGCACCATGCCCAGCTAATTTTTTGTATTTTTAGTAGAGATGGGGTTTCACCATGTTACCCAGGATGGTCTTGATCTCCTGAGCTCATGATCCACCTGCTGTGGCCTCCCAAAGTGTTGGGATTACAGGCGTGAGCCACTGCACCCAGCCCACAACTATAATTTCTAATAAAACAGAAAATATTAGCGTATAATACAGATGTTAAGGGTATTACTGCTTCATAAATCTTTTGTTTTAGTGATATTTGTAAAAATGTATATCTGTGTGGATGTAGGTATTTATGTATTGGGTCATATTATTTTTAAAAATTCCTTAGCACAGGTCAGAGACAAAAATGTTTTAAAAGTCACTCATCTATATCAAACCAAAGAAAGAAGTTCTCTTTAATATTCCTTACAAATGATAACCCCCATCTCTAACTAAACACTATTAAAGGTAGAATATTTGCTACTTATACATCAGACAGTAATACGTATTAGGAAATTTTTAATGTGGAACCAACATTTCTCTGTTGACTTTTGATCTACAACTCACAAAAAGGGCGGGTTTCTTCCTTCTAAAGAAAAATACTGTGCAATCCTATTTCTTTTTTTCGTCAAATCAGTGAACAGAAGTTGTTACACCTAGAAATCAAAAGTTCCAAAAGAAAGTTTTCCAAGAAGAGACTCTAAAAATAAAGGGCAATAATAGAACAGAAAAAATATATACGTAAGGACTCTAAATGAAAGAATAGAACAATGCCAAGCAAAAACATCAAGTCAATGAAAGAACACCTTTGTAGAAATTATATAAATAGTGGATCCTGCCCCTGGCCAGCCCCGCCCGGCCTTCCCTCGGGCCCACCTGACCGCCATACGTCCCTCCCCTCCTCCCCACCTCGTGGCCGGCAGCAGCCCTCTAGCTTTGGCTCCGTGGACTGGCTCTCCCAAAACAGCTGCTCAGGACCGACCCACATACCCCCAGGCCTGCCAACGTCTCCCTGAGGAGCCTCCCCGGCCCAGGTCAGGCATCCGGCTCCTAGGAGCCCCCTCAGGCCGTCAGCATTACAGAGGCTAGGTCCTCAAACCTGCCTCCGCCGGAGAGGACCGTGGCTGGGTAAAGGGCCAAACACCTGGCGGGCTCCCTGGCGTCCCCACAGTCTTCACCATGGAGCAGGTCCGCGCCTTGGAGGGCGTCTTCCGGCAAGACCAGTACCTGGGCCCTCTGCAGCGGAAGAGGCTGGCCAGGGAGATGCAGCTGTCGGAGGTCCAGATAAAAACCTGGTTTCAAAATCGCCGGATAAAACACAAACGGCAAATGCAGGACTCCCAGCTGAACAGCCCCTTCTCGGGGGTCACTCCACACACCCCCGGCTTTCCACTCACCGTCTTCTGGCCTTGCCAATGGCCTGAGGCTGCTGTGCCCTTAGGCACCACTACCTGGGCCCCAGGTTCCGATGCTGCCCCCTGGCTCCTTCTGGGATCTCTGCCAAGTGGAACATGAGGCCCTGGCCTCTGAGTGGGCTTCCTGCTGAGGGCAGCCTCTGGCCTACCACCCTGCAAAGCCCAGGAAGTGGCATGCATACGCTGGGACCAGCCCTGTCCGCGGGACCCTGGGGCCTAGTGTGCTCTGCTGGAGACAGGGGACGCATTTTGAGGAAATGCCTCTGACTCCAGGCCTCCCATACACGTGGTCTGTGCAGATCGAATCTGGCGCCTACCCGGAGGACTCAGCTGTTCTGTTTACACTGTGGTGGCACCTCTCATCCTGACTCAAGCAAAGGTTCTCGAGATTTCTGGAGAATATATTTATTAAAGCCACCTCTTCACCGAAAGTTACCAAAAGGGTCGGTTTGGGAAGTAAATGAAGGGTCAGTGTACAGAGTCAAACGCAGAAGTGGGCTTGTTATGAGTAGGGCTTTCAGCATATGATAAAAGGATAATTTTTTTTTTTTTTAAGTGTTGGAAAAACTGGTTTTCCAGTTGGAAAAATAAAGGTTGTAAGCTTTGTGTGTAAAAAAGAAAACCATGAAGGATTGGAAGGGGGAAAAAAAAAGAAATTATATAAATAAAATTATCAGGCAGATAATTTCATAGACGTATGCATTACTTACTAGCAAATCTCCTCATTTTGGAAAATGTTTCACTTTTTAATTTTTTTTAAACACACAAAGAAAAACTTCCACATTCAAAAGAAAGACTAAACCATGCACAAATGAACCCTTTCTGTTTCCTTTAACATACAAGAAAGTGATTTCATGAAATTTATTAAAACTGTTATTTCTGGCCAGGCGCGGTGGCTCACGCTCCTAATCCCAGCACTTTGGGAGGCCAAGGCAGGCAGATCATGAGGTCAGGAGTTCAAGACCAGCCTGGCTAACATAGTGAAAAACCGTCTCTACTAAAAATACAAAAAAAAACTTAGCCGGGCGTGCTGGCGGGTGTGCTGGCAGGCGCCTGTAATACCAGCTACTCGGAAGGCTGAGGCAGGAGAATCGCTTGAACCTGGGAGGCGGAAGTTGCAGTGAGCGGAGATTGCGCCATTGCACTCCAGCCTGGGTGACAGAGCAAGACTCCGTCTCAAAAAAAAAAAAAAAAAAAAAAAGCTGTTATTTGTGTCCAATCCCAAACAACCAAAGTATTTCATGTCATTAAATATATATGTGTAACACACTTACACATACATATATACATATAGATATTCACCAAACCAGATATTAAACTATCTGGCCACTTCATACTACTCAAAAGGCAGATTCTTAGCAAAATATATGATAGAATAAAATGAATTCTGAAGTAAAAAAAATCCACCAACTAGATAAAACTCAATGTCCTCCACACTTAAGGGGGCATCTTAGGGCTTAATTAAAGCCCTGCTACTCTTACTTTGCCCCAAATTCAAACTATAATATCAGTTTTCAAGATAATAGCAATTGAAAAGCATTAAAGAAAGGAGGAAGCAATATGCAAAGGTACACTAACAAAAACAAGAAATAAGATGACAATCTGACTGCCAAGAATGATTTGGAAAGTAACTAAAAGCACACTTGAGTACTCTAGAAACAGATGTCTAGGATTATCTGGTATAAGGACAAACCACGTATATATCTCATGAGGCTTATGATAATACTTATTGTTAATAAGGCTGACAATGAGTCAACAGGAAGGATTCTTTATGCTAAGAATTGTGGCATTTTCTATTTAAGGATATAAAAAATATATGCCATAACTTTTAGAAATATTTCTATCCAAAATTACTGAACTAAGTAAAGTTTTAGTTTCCAAAAAAAAGTGAATCCTCAGCAATGTGGGGAAGCTAGCTGTCCGGAACAATTGTCCCTAAGGAGTGTGGTTAACTGTAATTCTTACCTTCTTCTTTACTTCTTTCAAAAGTTCTATGACTATTTAAACCATCTCACAATCTTTGATGTTAATAGAGGGTAATGTGTTTTAGGTTGTGGGGACCAGTATTTACATGACTGGACATAGAATTACCTGGGGAAGTTTTAAAAAACATTGGGGTTCAAGCTCTGCAACCAGAAATTCTGATTTAATTACTTGAGATAAAGCCTGGGCATCAGAATTTTTAAAGCTGCCCAGGGAAGCCTGATGTTCAGTTAGGGCTGGGAACCACTTAGGTAAATAGTTTTCTTCATGACACCTTTAGGAATTTTTAAGAGAGATACAGTATGCAGCATTTCCAAAATTTGTCTTCAAATCCCTTTTACCATGGAACATCTTATACAACACTGACTTAGGTAACGCTTCATCTGAAAATCAAGGTAAATATTAAGTTTAGAATCAAGTTGTATAACTTTTGAACTTTGTAAAAGTTCTAACGTGGTTAGGAAGAAGGAAAGGGAGAGAAAAAAGAAAAGGAGGACTTACTTTTATCTTGCTACCACATTTTTTATATTACAAAAATTCCAAATGAAATATTTTAATTTTAACTTAAAATTTCACAGTTTATTTTAATCATGCCTATATTAAGCCTGTGACTCAAAAGTATTTACATGTTGTGAAAGTTAATTCCAAAGATAAAACTGTGCTGCCCTCTAATGGTTCAAGATAAATATTTTTACCTATACATACTAGTAAGGTGATAAATACAATTTTATTATTTTATAAATGGGAGGATTACATTATATACTAGAAAAGAAAAATAAGATTTCAATTTTTGGTATAACTGAGCGCAAAAAATTAACTATGACTGCTATGTTCAAGCTCAAGACCCTTTTAACTGTCCAGGCAAGCTGGCTGACCCCTGTAATCCCAACACATTGGGAGGCCAAGCCAGGAGGATTGTTTGAGCCCAGGAGTTTGAGACCAGCCTGAGCAACACAGTGAGACCCCATCTCTACAAAAAATAAAAAATTAGCCAGACATCATGGTGTCCCAACTACTAAAGAGGCTGAGGTGGAAGGATCACTTGAGCCCAGAAGGTCATGGCTGCACTGAGCCGTGATCGTGCCACTGTACTCCAGCCTAGGTGACAGAACAAGACTGTCTCAAAAAAAAAAAAAAAGAAAGAAAGAACTCTTTTAATTATCAAGCCATTTCTTAAACTACCATATTTGCCTATGCATGTGTAAATCAGGATAAAAATGTTCACCTCCTCTGCATTCTGCAATAGCCATATCTAATTTAGCTTCTTTTTCAAATAAATCTATGGCAGTAGTGTTCAAATTTGAATGCTCGTATCCCACAAAAAAATTTTAGAAAATTACACATATTCTTGCATATTTCTTCTTATAGCTAAAGTTTTAATTCACATTTAAAAAAATTCATTAAGTACTTGCAAAAGATGTAGTTTCTAATTTACTGTAAATATTTACATCTTAAAATAAAATTATGTCACTCTTTTAAGTGTATCCAAAGAAACTGAACTATCAAAGCAAGCTGACATCCATCCTTAAATCTACTTAAAAAATACATAAATTCTGTTAAATACAACAGAAATTTTACACCAGCTGTATCTTGTTTAACTTGCATTTTACTGCACTCTCTCCAAATAATTTTATCCTAATTTCGTATTTTATAACTAGAAGTCTTTTATTTCTCATTCTACCATAATTCTATGAAACAAAAAGACATATTAATTAAAATTATAGATCATATTTCCATGTAAGTTAAAAAATATTTTGTGCAATGAGCAATTATTGCAATTATTAGCAGATAATGAAACAAATATTATCAATTTTAATACATAATTTTTAAATTTCTTTTTATTATTTTTTTTTTTTTTTTTTGAGACAGATTGTCGCCCTGTTACCCAGGCTGGAGCGCAGTGGCGGGATCTCAGCTCACTGCAAGCTCCGACTCCTGGGTTCACACCATTCTCCTGCCTCAACCTCCCGAGTAGCTGGCACTACAGGCGCCCGCCACCATGCCTGGCTAAATTTTTTTGTATTTTTAGTAGAGACAAGGTTTCACCACCGTGTTAGCCAGAATGGTCTCAATCTCCTGAAAACACAAACTGGAAAAACAATACTGAAACAATAACGAAAATACTACATAGCAGAAACTATAGTACAAATGGAAAACAATGGTCAAAGGAGAATTCATAACTTTCAATAGTTATAGTAATAAAAGTATTCAAATAAATGAATTAAATTCAACATAAATTTTTAGAAGGCATATACTATTACTAATTTTGCATCAGATTTTATTTGCTCACTTTTTTCTTCTATATTTATACTGGTATTAGATTGCAACTTCCTTTTCTGTTCTGTCTTTACCAGGTTTAGGTGTCAATGACAACTTCATTTGCTAAAAAGAATTCAGAGGCCAGGTGCAGTGGTTCATGCCTGTAATCCCAGTACTTTGGGAGGCCGAGGCAGGCAGATCACCTGGGGTCAGGAGTTCAAGACCAGCCAGGCCAAAATGGTGAGTCTCTACTAAAAACACAAAAATTACCTGGGTGCAGTGGCGCACACCTGTAATCCCAGCTACTCGGGAAGCTGAGGCACAAGAATCGCTTGAACTCAGGAGGCGGAGGTTGTAGTGAGCCAAGACTGCACCACTGCACTCCAGCCTGGCGACAGAGCAAGACTCCATCTCAAAACAAAAACAAAAACAAAAACTATTTAAAAGGTACATAGTCACACTCAGTAACATGGGGTTTTAAGAAGTATCTTGGGGGGCTAGGCACGGTGGCTCACACCTTTATTTCCAGCACTTTTGGAGGCCAAGGTGGGCAAATCACCTGATGTCAGGAGTTCGAGACCAGCCTGACCAACATGGTAAAACCCTGTCGCTACTAAAAAAAAATAAAAATTAGCCGGGTGTGGTGGCCCATGCCTGTAGTCCCAGCCACTCGGGCGGATGAGGCATGAGAATCTCTTGAACCCAGTTAGGGGAGGTTGCAGTGAGCAAAGATCGTGCTACTGCACTCCAGCCTGGATGACAGAGCAAGACTCCATCTCAATTTTTAAAAAAAATTACCTTGGGAAGTTCACCACCATTTATCATAATGTTTCTATGAGAAAATACATTCTAAGTTTCCAGTAACCAACATAAAAACAAAGTTTGGAACATGGCCTATTTGATGATCACCCAAAATCTTACCCAGAATTTATTAGACACAATATTACATTTCCAAGAAATTATGTTATTGCAGAAACTTCTATAAACATGTAACATAAACCCTCATTAATAGTCAAAGCAAATTTGTTTTAAAAACCATACTTAGGCTGGGCATGGTGGCTCATGCCTGTAAGCACTTTGGGAGCCCGAGGCGGGTGAGTCACAAGGTCAGGAGTTTAAGACCAGCCTGGCCAACATGGTGAAACCCTGTCTCTACTAAAAATGCAAAAATTAGCTGGGCATGGTGTCACGTGCCTGTAGTCCCAGCTACTCCAGAGGCTGAGGCAGAAGAATCGCTTGAACCCAGGAGGCGGAGGTTGCAGTGAGATGAGATCAAGCCACTCTACTCCAGCCTGGGTGACAGCGAAACTCCATCTCAAAAAAAAAAAAAAAAAAAAAAAACAGCAACGAAAAAAAAAACAACCATACTTAAATTTCTTTCTAAATCCAATGGACACTAAAACTTCACAAAACCTTTACTGAAAATCAGTATTTGAAAAAAATGCATAAAAAGTGATTGAGTATTAAGGAGAAACAGCTGGTGGGTAACATTGTTTTTTGATGTATAAAGGAACCCTCCAAAACAAAGCAGAAAAAAAAACTTCAAAAATTTCAAAATTTTTAGAGCAATGACTGGCAACCTATATAAATCTTTCAGAATTCTGAATACTGAAAGCCCACATATTTATATGTCACATGACATATTAAAAAGAACTTCACAGCCAGGCTTAGTGGCTCACGCCTATAATCCCAGCACTTTGGGAGGCCGAGGCAGGTGGATCACCTGAGGTGGGGAGTTCAAGACCAGCCTGACCAACATGGAGAAACCTGTCTCTACTAAAAATACAAAATTAGCCTGGCGTGGTGGCGCATGCCTATTGTCCCAGCTATTCAAGAGGCTGAGGCAGGAGAATTGCTTGAACCCGGGAGGTGAAGGTTCCAGTGAGCTAAGATCACGCCACTGCCACTGCCACTGCCTGGGCAACAAGAGTGAAACTCTGTCTCAAAAAAAAAAAAAGAGCTTCATAATTTAAACTGTCATTGTACCCAGTTTTTTTAAACACAAGTAAATAAGCATTGTTAAGCAAGATTTTGCTCAACTGAACAGAAAATAAAGATATTTGTGAGACAGCATTGCTTCAAACACAAAATAAACCAAGTATTGTATTTGTTTTTCAGAGCTTGAGCAATAGATTAATAAAATTAGCCTCAAATAAAAGAATAGAGAATGCTATTTATTTCGCCCATTCTAGATAAAAGTTGTTCAGTTTTTTAAATAACTTTAGGACTAGAAAGATAGACCCCTTGTTGTGAAAACACTTTTAAAATTAACAATTGGCTCTGTTGACTTATGCTTTTGTTTTTGTTTAAAGGGGATATGAAAAATGTTAAACCTTTTGTGACATATCCTGTAATCCCAGCACTTTGGGAGGCCAAAGTGGGCGGATCACAAGGTCAGGAGTTTGAGACCAGCCTGACCAACATGGTGAAACCCTGTCCCTACTAAAAACACAGAAATTAGCTGGGCACAGTGGTGCACGCCTGTAATCCCAGCTACTCAGGAGGCTGAGGCAGGAGAATCGCTTGAACCTGGGAGGCAAAGGTTGCAGTGAGCTGAGATCATATCATTGCACTCCAGCCTGGGCGACACAGCGAGACACCGGCTCGGGAAAAAAAAAATTGTATTTAACACACACACAGGTATTTTAAACAGTCTCTAATCCAAAATTAAGTGGTGATCCCTGGGCCTGCCTGGCTGCCTCTAAAAGCAGAACAAAGGAGCATGGAGTCCTGAAGTTCTATCATGGTAAATGTATTACCAAGTTATTAGTACTTGAATACTAACCCTGTGGCAAGAAAACAGACTAGATATTCCTTGGGAATGAACGTTAAGAAAGCTGAAAGACCAAAGATAAAATGAATGGCTATCAAGCTAGACAAAGTAGAAGAGGTATGTGTATAAAATGCTGCATATAATTACACAAAGGCCACAGATTTTCCAAAGCTCACGTTTAAATCCTAACTTAATGACTCCTTATATAAATGCACAGTTTTCTAAGGGAGAAATGATTCTCTGGGTTACAGTGGCAGTATTATTCCAGGGTCAACTAAATTTTAACACGGGCCAAAAATATTCATATGTAATAGAGAATCAGCCATTCCTTCTATAAAGCGTATACCCAGAAATAATAACAGAATCACAGCCTGATTTTATTAATTTTTTTAATTAAGCAGACGTAAATTCTTTTAAATTTCCCACAGTAACAACGTCCAGTACAAATATACTGATATTTAGATTAAAGGAACTCAAAACACTACGGTAAAGTAAGGTAAAGGGCCATGCATGGTCACTGAATTACTTTATTAAAACCTGAAAACAATACTGTAAGGAAGCATTATTTATCCTCCTAACTTACAGGTGAGTTAACTGAGAATTAGAAGTTGAATAACCTGCTCAAATCCACACAGCTATGATTCCAACTCCAGAGTTTGTACTTGTAACGAAACAAGTTAAAATGCAATAAAGGCTAACAATTATAACAACAATTAGTGCACAAAGGCAGAAGCTAAGCACCTGAACCAGCCTATCATTCTGTCCTCAAACACCCTATAAGGTAAATATTATTTTAGCCTCTAGAAAAACATTTACAATGTTTTTGGCCAAATGCTTCAGAAGCAAAAATCTGGCGCTTTCTTATAAATATTTTTAGCCTCAAAGAAAATGGAGGATTACAAAATGTATTCTTTAAATCAATGTTATTGAGGTAAAATTTACATTTAATGAAATGTGCCTATTTTAGGCTCATAGTTGGATGAATTTTGACATACACTCATATTAACAATCACCAAAATGAAAATACAGAACATTTCTATCACTCCCAAAAGTTACCTTGTATAGGAAATTCCCACCCCCCAAATCTAGGCAATCAAAGAACATCTTTCTGTCACTATGGATTAGTTTCGCCTATTCTAGAATTCCACAAAAATAGAATCTTACAGTATCTACACTATGATTCTGTCCTGTCTTCTTTTGCTCAGCATAGTTTCTGAGATTCATGCATATCATTGGATGAATCACAAGTTTTGCTGCTGAATAGTATTCCAAGTCATTGTTATGTTACAGTGTAACCATTTACCTAGTGGTAGATATTTGGGTTGTTTCCAATTTGGGGCTATTATAAAGAAAAATGCTACAAATATTCATGTACAAGCCTTTGAATGGCCATATATTTTCATTTATCTTAGGTAAATACCACATGGAATTTGCTGGGTGGTAAGATAAGTACTACATGCTTAACTTCATAAGAACCGAATAAACTCTGACAAGGTGCCTGTACCATTTTATATCCCCAGCAGCAATGTATGAGACTTCCAGTTGCCCCACCATGACACTAGGTGTTGCCAGTCTTTTTAAACTTTAGCTATGGTTTTAATTTGCATTTCCCTGATGACTAATCACTTTGAGCATCTCTTCATGTGTTTATTAGCCATTCTTATCTCTTCTTTATTGTCTATTCAAAAATATTGTCCAGTTTTGTCTTATTAATGAGTTGGAGGTATTCCTTTATATATTCTGAAGTCCTCTTTCAAATATATGTATTACAAATGTTTCCTTCTAATACATGTCTTGCTTTTTCATTTTGTAAAGTGTCTTTCAAGTACCACAAGTTTACATTTTGATGACATGTAATTTCTCAATTTTTGCATGATCCATGCTTTTTGTGTTCTAAGAAATCTTTGTTTATTTCCAAAGTAACAAAGTATTTTCTTCCGGAAATTTCACTTTAACTTTTACATATAGGTCTAAGGCCCATTTCTGATTTATTTTTGTCTATGATGTGAAGTCAAGGTTCAGGTTTTTTTGTTTTTGTTTTTGTTTTGTTTTTTAGATGAAGTTTCACTCCTGTTGCTAGGCTGGAGTGCAATGGCGCAATCTCAGCTCACCACAACCTCTGCCTCCCGGGTTCAAGCAATTCTCCTGCCTCAGCCTCCCGAGTAGGTGGCGTTACAGGCATGCGCCACCATGCCAAGCTAATTTTGTACTTTTAGTAGAGACAGGGTGTCTCCATGTTGGTTAGGATGGTCTCGAACTCCCGACCTCAGGTGATCCACCTGCCTTGGCCTCCCAAAGTGCTGTGATTACAGGCATGAGCCACTGCGCCCGGCCCAGGTTCTTTTTTTTTTTTTTTTTTTTTCTGTCTGAAAGGTCAATTATTTTACTACTATTTGTTGGAAAGAGTATCCTTTCCCCATTAGCACCTTCACTGGAATTAATTTTGAAAAAATTAAATGACCATATGTGGACTGATCTATTTCTTGCTTCCATATTCCAGAGATCAGCAAACTTCTGTAAACGGCCAGATATAAAATATTTTGGGCTTTGCAGGCCATATGATCTATCACATCTATTTGACTCTGCTGTTGTAACACCAAAGCAGACTATAAATAAGTACATAGAATACATAAGCAAGTGACTGTGGCTGTGTTCCAATGAAACTTTACTGACACACACTAAAATTTCATTTAAATGTCATGTGTTATAAAATATCATCTTACTTTTGATGTTTTTCCAACCATTTGCAAATGTAAAAAACATTACTTGGTTTGCAAGTCATACAAAAACAGACAAGCCAGATGTGACCCATGGGCTATAGTTTGCCAGCTGCTATATTATTCTGTTCCACTGATCCATATATCTGTCCCTATGTCAATTTTCTGTTGTCTTGATTATTGTAGCTTTATAGCAAATCTTTAAGTCAGGTAGTGTGGGCCAGCCAATTTTGTTTTCTTTTCAAAATTGTTTTGGCTACTGCAGGTCCTTTGCATCTCCAAATGTCAGCACTACCTTAATTTTATCAAAACAAAAAACAAACAAACAAAAACCCTACTATGATTTTGATTACAATTGCATTGCATCTCCACATTAACTTTGGGAGAATTGAAATCTTAAATAATAGAGTCTTCTTTAATTTAAGCAATATTTTATAGCCTTCAGTATACAGGTTGTGTACCTATTTTATTAAATTGATCTCTGAATATGATGTTTTCATGCTATTTAATTTCCCAACTGCTCATTACTATTTAGCAGAAATACCACTGATTTTTGTATACTAACCTTGCAACTTGTGGCCTTACTAAACTCATTTTTTCAGTAGTTTCGATTTAATATTTTCTACATACAGAATCATGGTGTCTAAGACAACAGTTTTATATCTCCGATTCCAATATTCCCCCATCTGTTTCTTCTTACTGTTGCACTTGATAGAACTCAAGTATAACATGGGGTTCTTTGTTGTTTTTTTGAGGCGGGGTCTCACTGTGTACTGAGGCTAGAATGCAGTGGTGATCACAGCTCACTGAAGCCTTGACCTCCCAGGCCCAGGCAATCCTCCCACCTCACCCTCCCAAGTAGCTGGGACTACAGGCACACACCAACAGAGATGGGGTTTGGTCGTGTTGCCCAGGCTTGTCTCAAACTCCGGAGCTGAAGTAATCTGCCCGCCTTGACCTCCCAAAGTGCTGGGATTACAGGCATGAGCCATACCAGTCCTCAAGTATAATGTTGAACAGAAGTTATAACAGTGTGTATTACTGCCTTGTTCCTGATCTTACAAGTATTCAGTCTTTCACTATAGAGCATAATGTTACCTAGAGGTTGTCTGAAGAAGCCCTTTATCAAATTAAGAAAGTTCTCTTCTGTTCCTAGTTTGCTAGTCTACATCATTAATGAGCACTGACTTCTGTCAAATGCTTTTTCTGAACCTAATGAGATACTCATATGGTTATTCTCCTTTATTCTATTAATTGGGTTAATTACTTTGATTACTAAATACTAAACTCATCTTGCTTTCCTAGAATAAACCTCATTTAATCATAATGTTATTTAAATTTGGCTGAATTTAATTTGCTAATATTTTGTTACAATTTTTATCTGGCTGGGCATGGTGGCTCATGCCTGTAATCCCAGCACTTTGGGAGGACGAGGCGGGCAGATCATTTGAGGTCTGGAGGTCAAGACCAGACTGGGCAATATGCTGAAATCCTGCCTCTACTAAAAATGCAAAAAATTAGCCAGGTGTGGTGGCACGCACCTGTAGTCCCAGCTACTCAGGAAGATGAGGCACAAGAATCACGAACTCGGGAAGCAATGGTTGCAGTCAGCCAAGATCACGCCACTATACTCCAGCCTGGGCAACAGAGCAAGACTGTCTCAAAATAATAATAATAATAATTTTTATATCTGTGATCATGGGGGATACTGATCTTAAGTTCACTCTTCCTCATCCTTGCTTTGGTAACTTGTTCAAATTTTCTTCTCTGGTTTATGAGAGTTTTAAAAAGACAATTTATTTTTAATGCGTCTTTGTTATGGGTTTAGGTTAATTTCTCCCAAATAAAAAGATCCTAATTTAACATTAATGTTAATAATTTAACACTATTTTAAAATATATAAGGATTTTAAAAAGTATCTTGCTGCCTATCTTTCAGTTCTACATCTATAAAGTAATGTCTACATGAAGTAGTATCAGTGTAAGAGTTCTAACACACATTCCATGTTAAAGCATATGAGAAAAGAGAAAAGAATATATTCCCCAAACCAAGGGATGTGCTATACAAAAGGCAAAGTTCTATATCTATTGAAACAAATTGGGTTTTTCACCACTTTATGCTTACTTCATTTATCCAAGAGAATTTAATGTTGTATACTTGGATGACTTTTTCCTATTAGGTTGAACATATGAAACTGACATATTTGTAGGTCAAAGAAATGTCAAATATTGGCAGTTTCATATGGTTTAACCTCTAATTTAATGGCCTTGGAATAGTAACCAAAGTGAGCTCACCCAGTCTGCATGTTGTTTGATCAGTATGCAAGCACCATCTGGTGGCAGAAACCAGAACTGTAGGTTTGTAACTGTTTGCATCACTGCTGGTACAAATACAGTCATCCCTAGGTTTCTGTGGGGAATTGGTTTCAGGACCTTCATCCCTACCCCCTACAGCTACCAAAATCCACGGTTGCTCAAGTCCCTGATATAAAAACGTGTGGTAGTATTTGTGTATAACCTATGCACATCCTCCCATATACTTTCAATCATCTCTAGATTACTTACAATATCTAATACAATGTAAATACTATGAAAATAGTAGTGACACTGCATTGTTTAGGAAATAATAACAAGAAAAAAAAAGTCTGTACATGTTCAATACAGGTGCAACCACCCTTTTTTTCCTGAATATTTTCAATCCACAATTGGCTGGATCCACGAATGCTGAGCCCATGGATACAGAACCCAGGGATACAAGGGGACAACTGAATATTCAACATCAACTGTTCTACTTTCCAATATGCTTTTTAAGAGGGCATTACAAATGAGTGAAAAATCTTATATTCAAAGTTTGAATGACCTCAGAATTTTAAATAGCACACCAACATCACAATACTTAGCAACAAATCATCAGCCTATATAACATAAACTGAAATATAATATACAAGCTGTTTTCATAAATCAGAATCTTGGCTATTAATTTTACTGATAATTAACATAATGCAATAAAGTCCATTTGGATGCTTCAAAAGTTTCTTTCACCCTATCGAATTTCCACTGATAACAATCACTATCTGTAAAATTATTTCCATGTCTCACAGATTTATTTCACAGAGGTACAAGGAAAAACCAAGAAGCCTTAAGTAAGTGTCTAACTCTGGCCATAGAAACAAGTAACTTTTAGGCAAAATAGTCCAAATTATTTTATTCTTGTTTAACTTGCTATGACTCAACATATGTTAAAAGAAAATAACTTGACCAACCTAGCTATAAGAAATTGGACCAAGAACTGGATACACTAGCAAAAGGTAACCTTGACACAAAATATACTAAACACATCTAATGAAGGTGTATACCATAAAATTGTTCCAAACTGAGTGTTAACAAATAAACAAACTCTTTGGGGAAGAAAGGATACATCTTCAATGAACAAAGAGCCGATGGGTCACTCAAACTTGGGTTGAATCCTAAACTGCCATTTTCTTAAGATATACTACACAAACCTATTCTGAAAGCTCTAGATGTTCTACTACCTCTTGCCACATCTACTTCCAACAAGTCTTCAAAATTAAAGATAATCTTTGCTACCCTTCACCGTGGCCATAAAGAGTGATAAAATGACTCCTAAATACTTCATAGGCAATTTAAATGCAACATAGTGTAAATTAAACTCTTCATCTTTCCAAAAACCTGCCCCAACTACTCTTGTGGTGAACAGTATTACTAGTCATCCAAATATCTGAGGTTATCCTTAATGCCCCAAATGCAATCAAGTCTACCTTCTAAATATCTATAGACACTGTCCCTTCCTCTCCATCTTTACTACTCCAGGCCTGCATCACATTATGCCTGAATTACCACAACATCTTTGTAATTCTTTATCCCTTCAAGTTTCAACCGGTCCAACCTACTTTCCACATACTGCCAAAGCAATATTCCTAAAACATATATCCAATTATTTTATCCCTCAGCTTAAAATCCTTCAATGGCTCCCAATCACCTTCAGAATAAAATCCAAACCACGTGGCATGGGCACTTCAGGACATTCAAATCGGGGCCCTGCCTAGACTTCACTCTTCTCATTCCAGACTTACCAAACTGCTTGTAAGTCCATGAATGAACTAAACTTCTCAGGATTCCTAGCCTTTGTTCCCAAAATCTATATTACTTTCCCTTGCCCTCCTCACCTGGCTAAATCCTAGTTAACCTTAAAGATTCAGTTCATTCCTCCTGGAAGGCTTCTTTGGTGCCCCAATCCGGGTGGGATGCTTAGTTCCTTCCTAATGCTTCCATAGCACCATCAGGGCACATCTATCATTCTTTCTTTTGTTTTCCTCTTCTACTAAACTTAGTCTATTAGACTGCCTGTCTTTCCTCAAAGTCTCTACTCAAACACAACATGTGGCAATGAGTAGGCATGCAATAAATGTCTGCTGAATGAAGATCACCTCACGGAAGTCCTTCATTTGCTATTACTATCTCTGTTTTGCAAATGAGGAAATTAATGGAGGTCCAGAGCCTTGTGCAAGATCACTTAACTAAAAGCATCAGAACTAGGAACTGAACCAAATGTTCTGACTAATGGAAATAATTTTCTCTCAAAATCTTTGCTTTTGAGGAACCACTCCATAAAATAATTGTACCCTGCAGAGTGGTTTGGATGGGGCTAACCTGTTTCTCCAGGTTGGACATATAACCCAGGCTTGGCTAAAGTAAAGTATCTCCCTACCCCCAACCGAGTTTGAATGAGTAATTCCAGGATGGACAGTTTACTCCAAAGTGTCTGGGGGGACTTTTTTAATGACTATCAAAAAAAAAACAGAAACCAAAAACTGCACCTTCTTCAGTACAAGTCTACAGACTATATAGTGTATGAAGTACAGCAAATGGGAATCGGCTTATTTGAAAACAATGTAGAGAAAAAAAGAAACAAGAACTAGAAAGAGAGAAATAGAAAATGAGGAAGAACAACACTAAAGTCCTACATCCAACCATGCCTGAATATCTCCCCAAGAGATATCCCAGTTACGTAGGTCAAAAATTCCCATTTTCACATAACCTAGTTTGAGTTGTGGCCCTTTGGAAATCTGCACCAGCAGATCAAGGGGCCATTTGACCTGCTGGTCTGTCATTCTGGTCATTTGCCAAGCAATAATACTTTTTTCATCTGTGAATATACAAAATTGAAAAATTGTCTAATTTCAGCCATTCTATTTCTCTACTGTACATAAATGTTATAAGAAAGATGGGAGAACAAAAGTACAAAGTGTTCTCCAAACTTTACCTTGTCTTTGTCAAATGAATTTTGATATGTTTTCTGCTTTATAATATATCTGTTAGTGAAAAGTACCTCAAATGATAAAGAAAAATACATAACCGGCTGTAATTATTGTAAAACATCTTGGGCATAATAAAAGGAGACAGGTACTTCAGAATCCAAGTTGTATCTACAGAGTTTGCTCATGGATAAATGCTTTTTTCTCCACTCGTCATTAAAAAAAGAAAAATTCAGTTCTTCTTAGGCCTTTGAATGAGTTCAAGTGGAGAAACCGCATCAGTGAAGAAGACGGGGAAAAACAGCATAGGTAATACCTAATTTTGCTTAATGTTACTTTAAGTAGAAAATAAAAGGACCTTTTCAAAAATCCCTCTAAATGATACCTGTTTCTTGGACTTCACCTTTCATTCCCTGCCTTAAGAAGCTAATGATTAATCTGGGTTCTGACAAGGAGAAGAGCGTCTCCTTGGATCTTTGGCTCCAGAGTCCCCGTAATCCAATCAAGTGTTGTCATCTATAAATTAAGGTCATATGAGAAATCATGGTTTAACAGCCTACTGAGTAACGGTTAGGTCTGCACTTTTGTGAACAGAAAGAGCTTTTCAGTTGAAACATGGCTTGGTAGCTTACTAGTACTTTCTGATATTCTTTTTACCCTTTTTTGTGATCTGCAGAAAATCATAAAGACACTCCAAAAAATTGAAGGGAAAGTCCACATTATCTATTCATGGAATGGCCTAAGGCACGCCCGTTATTTATTACTTTGGAGAAGTCATAAATAAAATTACTGTACCCCTCAGACAACCATAAGAATCAGATCTTGGAACTAGAAACTGCCAACAAAGAAAAAATGCCAACATTCTTAACAGAAAATCTAGAAAAGAAAAAAAGAAAATCAAAACCACATGATCCCTGTCTAATTTCACATACTAACTCCTCTCTCCCTTGGTTCACTCTGATCAAGCCACACTAGCCTCTTGAGGTCATGCCAGGCATACTCCTACTGCAGGGGCTTTGTACTTGCTATTTCTTGAGCCTGGAATACTTTCCCTTTCTCTCTCTTTCTCTCAGAATTCACACTGCTTTCTCTCTCTCTTCCTTTGATGTCTTTATCAAAAGCAACCTTCTCAGTGACTAACCACTTCTTATTGACTGACTACCTCACCTACAAGAACATGAGCTCCATAAGGACAGGGATTAGTGTCTGACTTTTCATTGCTTTAGCACCAGACTTTTTAAAAGTAATAGATTTAGAAGTAATAAAAGTAGTTTATTTCCATTTAAAAGTAATAAATTCACTAGTCAGAACTGTAGCAAAATTTCAACAAAGGACCACAGATATCAAATACAACAAATATAAAGATGTAATACTCTCATAAATCTATTTACTAGAGTACATTAGCAATAAAATAAGTATACAATAGCCGAAGTGTTCCTTACTCAGGTGACTAAAGATATCTATTGTGCTGAAGTGGGCAACTAGCTTTATTTATTTACATTGGGGAACCTCAGACTGAACATAAAGGCAATGGGTATATTATACAGAGAAAGAGAAAATAAAACAACTACAAGAGAAATGTGTGGTCCTTTGTGCCTCCTATATGGTATGGACACCGAGCTGAGGGCTGGGAAGCCTGCCATTGGATGCATCACAATTAGAAGCAGAGATGTTACAGGAGAGAATGAAATATACCAAAGAAGCCAAGAAAAGCTGGGGGTTTAGGCCAGTTAGCAAGGAGAAGATGGTAGATACACTCTGGAAGCATTACCTGAGGGAGAAAAAACGCACTAGACACCACCAACTGCAAGTTTCCATGCCTGGTGGACAAAGGACATGACCACAAAGAAGAGAGGAACTAAAGGACAACACAAGATGCCTCTACAGAGGTGAGGTATACAGGTGCCTCTTACTTCCTAGCATACAGAAAGCTCCCCCAGGCATACCTGAGAGGAAAAGGGAAGGGCAGAAGTCCAATACAGTGTGCAAATTCTTCTTAGATAACCTAAACAATATTTAAAGGAACTATTTACAATTGAGTAGGACTAAGTTTTAAACGGATACAATTAAAGCTAATTTTTCCCCTAGCAAGCAAGAAACCAAAAAGTATCAGATTATTTATGGACTCAATAATTATTTTCTCTACATACCTACGTTATATCAGTAAATACACAAAACCATAACAAAAGCATCAGCAAATATCTGATCAAATGTAGGAAAGAATTTCTTAGCCATAAAAGAAGTGAGAGAAATAAAGAAAAAACAATAGATTAGACCACATAAAATTTTAAAACTATAGGATATTAAAAACAAATACACAATTAAAAGCCAAATTTTTTAAAGTAGGAAAATTACAGCAAATAAAATAGACTGAAGGTTAACATCCTCAATACATAAACATTTGAAAGCTGGTGAAGCAATGGCCTAAAAATTAGCAATTAAAATAGACAAATCAAAAAGGATAAATAACTAACAAATATCTAAAAAAAACTGTTCAGCCTCACTAGTAATCAATAAAATTGAATTTTAAAAACTACTACTTGATGGCCGGGTGCGGTGTCTCATGCCTACAATCCTAACACTTTGAGAGGCCAAAAGAGAGGATTACTTGAGGTCAGGAGTTTGAGATCAGCCTTGCTAACATGGCAAAACCCCGTTTCTACTAAAAATACAAAAATTAGCCAGAAATCACTTAAACCCAGGAGGCGGAGGTTGCAGTGAGCTGAGACCGGGCTGTGGCACTCCAGCCTGGGTGACAGAGTGAGACTTCATCTCAAAAAACAAACAAACAAACAAAAACTACTTTTTAACTATCAAAGAAGACAAAAACCTTTTTAACTCAGTGTTGTCAGAATAGAATAAGCATTCTCACATACTGTAAGAAATTAGTACGAACTTTAGTGCAATTGGGCAATGCTTTATTCTTTTTAAAGAATATTCCCCTTATAGTAATATAAGGAAGAAAACAATCAGTGACGTGAACAAAGATTTACATAATGATTATTTACCGCAGCAATCTTAACAAAAAAGGGGGCATGAGGCCAGGCGCGGTGGCTCACGCCTGTAATCCCAGCACTTTGGGAGGCTGAGGTGGGAGGATCATGAGGTCAGGAGATCAAGACCACCTGGTTAACATGGTGAAACCCCGTCTCTACTAAAAATACAAAAAATTAGCCAGGCGTGGTGGCGGGTGCCTGTAGTCCCAGCTACTCAGGAGGCTGAGGCAGGAGAATGGCGTAAACCTGGGAGGCAAAGCTTGCAGTGAGCCAAGATTGTGCCACTGCACTCCAGCCTGGGCGACAGAGCAAGACTCCGTCTCACACATACACAAAAAAAAAGTGGGGGGGGGGGGGCCATGAACAACCTAGATAAAAAAATAGGCATACATTTATATAACTTATGAAGCCATATGAAGCATTATGTAGCCATCAAAAATATTTTATGCCAGGCACAGGGGCTAACGCCTGTAACCCCAGCACTTTGGAAGCCCGAGGCAGACAGATCACTTGAGGTCAGAAGTTCAAGACCAGCCTGGCCAACATAGTGAAACCCCATATCTACTAAAATACAAAAATCAGCCAGGCATGGTGGCATGTGCCTGTAATCCCAGCGGCTTGGGAGGCTGACACACAAGAATCACTTGAACCAGGGAGGCAGAGGGTGCAGTGAGCCAAGATCACACCACTGTACTCCAGCCTGGGTGACAGAGTGAGACTCTGTCTCAAAAAGAAAAAAAAGAAAAAAGAAAAAAATTCTTAAATATTTGACAAATGGCCACTATCTTAAGTGAAAAGAGAGCACTGTATTACATATACAAGATACACAAATTATGACATATCCATACAAAGTACACTATCCAGCAATAAAAAAGGGCAAAACCCAGATATAAGCGACATAGATGAATGCCAAAACAAGAAAATCATTATACAAAGTAAAAGAAGCCAGACGCACATAAATACTGTATAAGTCTAGTTATAAAAAGTTCATCAACAGGCAAAAACTAGTCGATGATAATAAAATAGTGATTATTTCCGGGAGAAGGGTGTGTCAAGGACAAAGAGGTCTGAGGAAACTCTCAGAGGTGATGGGAACATTCTGTCTCTTGATCTGAGTGGTGATCACATGAGGATATATGTATGTAAAAAGTCATCAAACAAAGTATAAATACATATATACATAAATAAAATTAAGTCATCAAGAGGTATACTTAAGATTTGTACATTTTACTGTATGTCTATCATATCTTCATAAAGTACTACAAAAATTGCATATAAAGGACAACTTCAACTTAGTTAAATATATTTAAATGCAAAGAAAAAAGAATGTAAAGTACATGCAAATATAAAAGGTAGCAAATTCTGGGATTACATTATTTACATTTTTTCTTTTTTCCCTATAAATTACAAACATTCATGTTCATTAATGTATTTAGACAAATCAAGAAAAAAACTGAGCTCTGCTTGGTAAATGAATGAGAAAGTCAACTGTGAAGTCAACACTATAAACTGTGAAATGACTTTAAGACTTGGTCTTCCCTGCAACAAACAGGGCCCTCATGACACAATAAAAACTAGTTCCTTCAGATATTTCACGTTTGTAGGGGTAGGGGAAAAAAAAAAAAAAAAACCTAGTTCCTGAAAACTGGGTTTTTTTAAAGTTATTACTTTAAATATTCCTTGTGAACCTGCTTTATCTAAATTCCATGCAAAATGCCCAAGGTCAATTAGATTTACAATGAAAATATTCTTTTGAGTTTGAGAAACTTTTACAACATGCATAATAATTAAGAACAAAACCAAAAAAGACATACAAACCTCTGATTGTACATGCCCCGAAAGTTGTAATTAGCTCTATAATTTGGGAATGGCTTTGGATCTAATGGCCTGTAGATGGCAGGCTCTCCCCTTTTCATAGCAAGCCCATTCAGTTCCACAGTTGGAGTTATACTGCCTGTTTAAAAAAAAAAAACATTAAAGGCACACAAGTGAAATATCTTCACAATAAAACATGCAAGTTATATTTATACTACGCTTAATTACCATGGAAGAAGGTACGAACGGATGGACCACGTGTATGATTTTCTAAGGAACTGCATAAACAAAGTAAAAAACCAAGAATATTGCTTCTAATAAAATCTTGGGATTTTGCAATGTTTTCTGTACATTAATGACAACAAAATTGAGTGTGCAATCATTACTATTAAAACACAGTAAAAAGAAGATTCTTAGATTGCTAACCTTGAATATTTTTTAAAGTACTGAACTTCACCATTACTTACCCCAGAAAGCTTGCATGTATTTAATCATTAAAAACATCATCTTTGAATATTTTTATTTATACTTTGGTAATTAAATAAGCATTGGCAATAAAGCCATCAGTGGTTCTTGGACTTATCTAACGAAAAGAGTTTTTTGAATTTTTTCTATAACCAACAAAACAGAGTAAATATAAGCAATGTTTCCTGAAACGAAAATGTCATCGAATGTATTCCTAGCAAATATTAAAGATACATACATGCAGCATTATCAATAAAAGCAAAAGACTGAAAACAACCTAAACAACCACCAATGCAGCAACAGTTATAAAAACGTCCATAGCATAAAACACTGAACAGCTATAAAGGAGAAAGACTACTACAACCTTGCCTTTTTTTTTTTTTTTTTTTACTTAATATACCTTAGAGGTTATACCTTAACAGTGTAGGGTATAATATTAAATGAAAAAAGCAAGGTACCAAAGAGTGTGTGCTTTACATTATCTTTTGTCTAAGAAAGGTGAAAATGAAAATATAAATACGTATTTGCTTACTTGTTTTAAAGAATAAACCCAAAACTAAAAGAGAAAAAAAAAAGTTACTTAGGAATGGAAGCTGTGTATCTCTGAATGTACACTGTTTCATAGATTTTATTTGGAAAACATGGATATTTTTGCATAATTATAGAAATCAAAATTTCATCCAAAAGGGGTGGGGGAGCAATCTCTAAGATCGAAAGAAAACTGAAACTAAATCTATCTACAGTGACTTAACCACAGAGAGAATTATTTCAAAAGACTTTAAACACTGTAAAATAGCCATGAAATCCTAAAGAGAAAAAAAAATCTTAAACTGTTTTCAGTAATCACATTGTTAGTAATAAGTAATATGCTTTTACTTAAGTCAAACAAAATTAAATAGAAATGGAGACAACGTAATCTCTAAAAAGAAAACAAAGCAATTAAAACCTAATAGTGAATCAGATTGGTGGCCCTAATCATACAAAAAATAGTTATTTCAAATAACTTTAAAATACAGTCAAATAACCACATATTCTAAAGATTTTTTTAAACCCTGCAATTAAATCATAAACTGTTTTCAGTAATCATGCTGTTAGTAATACTGGTGTCCCTGTCTCAGTGCAATTGCTATTATAATTTTATTTTTTTATATATATATATATATATACACACACACACACACACATACACACACACACATAAAATAGATTAAAGAATTAATGTCAGAAACAAATATTTTTTAGTATAAAGAGACACAAATATAAAATCAAATACATTACATAAAACCCTGTAGTCTTAAATCCTAACTGAAAATATCAGAATGAATTCATGATGTATTTTCTCTTAAGAAAAAAAAAAGTACTAGGTATTTCCTAGCTTAAATATCCACTTAAGAGGCCTAAAAGCCATAAACAATCCATTAAACAATGAGGATGGCCAGAATCCAGTTTGTTTTATAATTATCATTTCTCCATTTAAAAAAAAAAAAAAAATTCTTGAAGAAATGGCTGCTTCCCAAGCAAGATACTGACAAATAAAGGGAAAGAACTAAATACTTACCTTGAATTTACAGAATAATCAAACTCAGAGAAAACAGATAATGAGGGAAAAGTTCTTCATCTGTTCGCTAGAAGGATTGCAGCTAATAAATGCAGAAAAAATGACCCTCCCATCTGGCAACTACTGATAAAATAATGGATCTTCTCAGCAATGAGCATCGGCAGGCTTCTACAACCATTAGACCAACTAGGGAACTTTATGGGAAACATGATAATGGATGAACCAGGCTAGGATAACTGGACCTACTGATCTACTTAAAAATCACAAAATAAAAACAAGAAATTAAATGCCTTCTGATGTAGTACAATAGGAAGTAGACAAAACTACCTATAAAACAATTACCAAAAACTTCAAACCTGAATCTATATAGCCTCTAGGTTATCCATTTACAAGAAATACAGGGCATAGGCAAATAGGCCGTATACCACCACAAGTATACCATCAGCAAAACCATAGAAATTTTAAAGGACTAGTGACCTGGTTTCTTAAACAAATAATTGATGTAGAAAAATAAAGATGAAAAAGGATTCTATATCTTAAAAAATACTAAACAGATATTATCAAACAAATGTAATAAATAATCCTCATTTTAATCTTTATTTAAGTAAATGAATTATGAAAAAAGCGAGGTCAGACGTGCTGGCTCATGCCTATAATCCCAGCACTTTGGGAGGCTGCGTTAGGGGAAGGGGGCAAGGAGATCACCTGAGACTAGGAGTTTGAGGTTATAGTGAACTATGATCATAACACTGACCTCTAGCCTGAGTGACTGAGCGAGACCTGTCTGTCTCTAAAAACATATTTTTTTTAATTTTAATGAGTTAATAAGAATAAAACTCAATTTTAATGAGTCAATAAAGAGTCAAAATATTTTATTTTATTTAAATAAAAGTCAATTTAATGAGTCAACATTGAAAAAGTCATAAATTTTTTTAATTTTAATGAGTCAATCTGAACTCTAGATATTTTTTATTGTTAAGGAGTTACTGTTTTGTTTGCTTGATATTGGGATTAGTTTTTTAAGAGTTATCTTAAAATTCAGTATGTATCTTTAAAGATACATTTACAGATGAAGTAATATATCTGAGATTTGCTTCAAAGTAATCCAGGGAGAGACAGAAGAGAAACAAGACTGGCCAGCCGCAGTGAGTTGATAATTGCTGAAGCTGGTGAGGGGTCCTAGGGACATTTACTATCTTATTCTCTTTACTTGTGTAAAATTTGAAAAATGCCATAATTTTTTTAAAAATGTAAAATTATGTCAAAATATTTTAAGTACCAAAAGCATATTTAGTAAAACATATGTATATATGTTCTAACAAATCATGCAGACGAATATAAAGCTTTTACAGGAAGTGAAATTCACTGTAAATTCTGTAATATTTCATTTGAATCATGCCTTTGTACCACACATTTAAGATCCCATGCATTACATACAAAAATGGGTCCACTTATTGCACCAAAGAAACTGGGGTGGCATAAAGTACCAGCCAAGGGGAGGCAGAGACTGACACAAATGTAAAATTGGCATCCAGATTATAAGCAACCCATCAAGAGCCAACACATTGCCTATCTCATTTCTAAAGAATTAATGTGAAAGCACTGAAGAGTATAATATCAGTAATAAAATCAAGGTTAAGAAGAGGAAAAAGGGAAAAATAAAGCAAGAAAGAAGACAGCCGAGGAGGAAGAAAGAATAGCAGCAAAGTTAACCTAATGAATATTAAGTCCAATTAGTCCAAATCCCTAATTTAATATACATACTTAACGGCAAATGGAAGTCAAGCATAAAGAGACTCTCTGTTCTTTCTTTTTCTTTCTTTCTTACAGAATTTTACTGCAGGTTAAGTAAAATGCACAAATCTTAAGCATATAGCTCAATGAATTAGTACATATGTAAACACTTATGACTACTGTCAGATCAAGATATGAACATTTCCATCACCCAGAAGGTGCCTTCAGCCTCTTTCCAAGTCAATATCCACCTTCCCAAGTTACCCATTCTGACTTCAGGCATTACAGATTCGTTTGCCTGTTCTTCATATCTAAACATGTACCACTTTCCATCTTGCTTCTTTCACTCAACATAATTTTGTTTGCATATATTAGTATTTTAAGCTTTTTAAATCACTAAACAGGCCGGGTGCGGTGGCTCATGCCTGTAATCCCAGCACTTTGGGAGGCCAAGGCAGATGGATCACGAGGTCAGGAGATCGAGACCATCCTGGCTAACACAGTGAAACCCCATCTCTACTAAAAAATACAAAAAATTAGCCAGGTGTGGTGGCGGGTGCCTGTAGTCCCAGCTACTCGGGAGGCTGAGGCAGGAGAATGGTATGAATCTGGGAGGCGGAGCTTGCAGTGAGCTAAGATTGCGCCACTACACTCCAGTCTGGGCGACACAGCGAGACTTCATCTCAAAAAAAAAAAAAAAATCACTAAACAGTATTCTACCGAATGAAATACCACGATTTGTATTTTGCTGTTGATGGAACATTTGGGTGGTTTCTAGTTTGGAGCTATTATGTATAAAGCTACCTTGAACATTCTTTAATAAGTCTTTTAGTTTTAGATGAGGAAAAAAAAATAACAATAAAAAAATGCTGGGTCACAGAGTAGGTTTATGTTTAACTTTATTAGAAACTGCCTAACAGCTTTCCAAAGGTATTTTTTAAACGCCAGAGCTGTCTATGCCTTTAAAAGTTAAAATTTTAAATTTCATAAAGATTTCAGTTTAATAATTAACATGCTAATCTGTTGTCCAAGATTTATGTCACTTTGAATTCTACTTTGCAATAATCACACAGTCACAAATAGCATAAGATTCAAACGGGAAAAAATAAGAAAACGAAAAGCTTGAAAGATTTCATCATTTAAGGAAGGCAAAATAAGAAATACGTATGAAAATCACCAATGAGGTGATTTGAATGCACGGTTGAGATGTACTGTCTGCCACTCATAACATGAATTGTATTTTAAAACAGGTGAAAGTGTTGTATTTATATCATCTAAATAAATAACCTCGTATACATTCCTCATTAGAAAGGAAGACTACAGTGAATTTTCTTAGAAATGTTACAAACTGGTCTTAGTGAAGGAAAGTAGAAGAGAAGCAGAAAAGCAAAAACCACGCTGAAAGATCTCCAACTCCTAGAGCAAAGTATCTCCATCTCTTTCATACAGAACTAGACTTACACCCCCACATGTGCATACCTACTTTATATATACAATAATGCTTTCATAGAAAACATTTACAGAGTAACTTCAAACTATGAGATGCCTCCAAGTAACGTTAAATACTATTATTTTGAGTGTGTGAGAGTTGGATTCAGGCTTCATAAAGATAATCATCACATAGGGTGTCTTGTGTATTATAAGGCTATAATGTTATTTTGTTTTGGGTTTTTTGGTTTGTTTGTTTGTTTGTTTTTTGAGACAAGGTCTTGTTATGCCACCCAGGCAGGTCTTGAACTCCTGGGCTCAAGCGATCCTCCTGCCTCATCCTCCCAAAGCGCTGGGATAACAGGGTGCGCCACCGCTACCGGCCAAGGCTATTGTGTTGACACTATAAACACACCATCAATTTTTTTTGTGGTTCTTAGATATATTAAAGGAAATTTCTATATTTACCAGTGATAAATACAAAAAGGCTAATTAATTAGGAGTACAAATGTGCATAAGAATTTCAGATTCCTATATGTGGCGTGTAAAACAAAATGCTACAACTAGTTTTCAAAAAGGAACATGTTACTAACACTTAGAACAGCTCTGCAGAAAGTTAAAAAAAAAATCCAGGAAAATAGCAGTCACTGAATAAATATTTGTTGAATAAATAAACTGATTAACTGAGAAACCAGTGATTAATTGAGAAACCAGAGCTCCATGGAGAAATGGCTGGCTCCAGGGCTGGGGCAAGCAAAACAAAAGATGACCTAGGAACACTTTATTATGCCCGAAAATAAAAATGTCCGCAGCATGATGAAGAAATATCAAAAGGGCAAAAGAGTCAATTGAAGGGTCTGTACCAGTAGCCAAACCTGGAATAATTTAAGCAACAAAATAGATAACGATAGCAACAAATTATAAACCCGTAAGTAGAACAGGAATCCAAGAGGCTACAGTGATATAAATAAGCAAACAAAAAGATGAGGGAAAAGCAAAAGCTACAAAAGTTAATTGGGTACAATGCCAATTAACAAATATAAAAAAGAAAGTGGAATTTTTAAAATCCTCCTTTGGCAACCTTCAGGGTCATAACAGATTCAAACAAGAATCATCAACAGATGCTAAATCTGGAAGGTGAAAGAAAGCTTGATGAGGAGCAGAATATTTATACATATATATATACACACACACACACACATACAGGCACAAAATGTCTCCTCAGAAAATACTTATTACTTACTATTCAATAACAAAACATACGGATTAATTAACTTTACAGCAAAGAAGCCTGGGCTACTCCTCATCACATGACAAAAGTCATCACCGATGGGACAAGTCAATCTCAGGCGTCTCCTGATACAAAGCACTAAGGTAAGTCCAAGTCATTTTTGTGGTATTCATGGTAAAATGCATAAATGAGGAGGAAACACCAGACAAAATCAACTGAGGGGCATTCTACAAACTCTGTGGTTCCGTACTCTTCATAAACGTTATGGTCATAAAAGGTAAGAAAGACTGAGGAACTGTTTGTTACAGATTGAAGTGGAATGAAGAGAAATGTTAAGTATATGTAACACATGGTTTTGATTAGATCCTGGAGCTGTAAAGGTTTGGGATGATTAGTGAAATCTGAAATGAAGTCTGTGGATTAAATGGTAATGTGGATCAAAGTTAACTTCCTAATAGAACAGTGTACGTGTCCTTAAGAAATACACACTGAAATATTAAGGGGTAATGGGACATCATGTCTACAACTTATTCCCAGATGGTTCAGAAATGCTATCAACGGGGAATAAAGGGGAAGGATACATGGGAAGTCTATGTACTATTTCCACAAATTTTATATAAATCTGAAATTACTTCCATAGTTTAAAAAAAAATAAAAGGGAGAAAGCAAAACAGTTCTGTAATATATTCCCTATTACTAACAGATCAACCATGCTGTAAATGAACTTAACTCCTCATTAGGATATAACTTCTTTTTATGACCCATCTACACACTGTGGAGTCAAGACTGGATCTTTCCTCCACAGACCTATTACTTCTCAATACTGAGTTACAGTCACCAGATTTACAACAAAGGTGCCACAATACTGCAGAGGGGAATGGACTATCTTTTCAATAAATGGTGATGGATTACATGAATGTCCATATATTTTTTAAATGAAGAAAAATATTGAACTCTACCTCACATCATACATTAAACTCAATTCCTGACAGATTGTAAATCTAAACTGTAAAGATCTAAAAATACTGCTTCTAAAACCAGTATGAGGTTATCTTCATAAACTTGTAGGAGACACAAGTGTATTAAATGGCACACCAAAAAAGCATTAACCATAAAGGAAAATACTAATAAATTAGCTTCCATTAAACAAGAATTTTTTTTTTTTTTTTTTTTTTTGAGATGGAGTCTTGCTCTGTCACCCAGGCTAGAGTGCAGTGGCTCAATCTCAGCTCACTGCAACCTCCACCTCCCAGGTTCAAGCGATTCTCCTGCCTCAGTCTCCTGAGTAGCTGGAATTACAGGTGCGCAGCATCACGCCTGGCTAATTTTTGTATTTTTAGTAACGTTGGGGTTTCACCATGTTGGCCAGGCTGGTCTCAAACTCCTAACCTCAAGTGATCCACACCCACCTTGGCCTCCCAAAGTGCTGGGATTACAGGTGTGAGCCACCACACCTGGCCTCATTGAAAAGAATTTCTATTCACCAAAATGCACCCTTAGGAGTATAGAAAAGATATCTGCAATATACATATCTGACAAATGATATGAATCTAGAATATGTAAGAACCCTATAAGTCAATAAAAAGTAGAAAAAAATTTAATAGACAATTCAGATTTTTAAGTGGGAAAAACATTCCAAGCAGCACTTTACAATAGAGGCTAGCCTAATGCCAACAAGCAAATGAAAAGATGCTCACCTGCATTTGTTATTAGAGAAATGCAAATTAAAAACACAGTGAATTACTATTATACCTCTCAGCATAATGGCTAAAATTTTGAAAGCTGGAGATATCAAATGTTGATGAGGATGAGAAGAGCTCTCATACTGCTGGTGGGAAGGTAAACTGACATTCTTTGACATTATGTATTAATAACAAATACATTCATAACTATGACCCAACAGCTCCAAGCCTAGATATATTCCCAAGAGAAATGTATGCATGTAAGAATACTGTTCACAGCAGTATTATTTCTAATAGCTCAAAACTGGAAACAATTCAAATATGTATAACAGTATAATGAATATGTAAATTATGGTATACTTACACAATAGAATACTACATAGCAATGAAATAATGCACCATTAAATGCAACATAGATGACTCTCACAAACAATATTGAGAAAAATGAGCTATCACAAGAGTCTACTGTCTGATTCCAACAAGAAGGCACAACTAATCTGGTAGAAATCAGAATGGTGGTTTCCTTCAGAGTTGTTTAACCGATTGAAGTGGGCATGAGGGAAGCTTCCATAGCACTAGTAAAACATGTGGTAAAGTGTTCACAGCATAAAAATTCATCAAGCTCTATAATTGTAATGTGCCCTTGTCTGTATATAATATTATACTTTATTTTTAAAGTTTACACCAAATAATTTATTCATTCTCTCAGCTCACTACAACACTCAACCATGGAAATTCTTATCTCCACTGGGGCCTTTCAGACACTCTCCTGTTTCCTTCCTTTGACTCTTGCTGGTTTACTTCCTGCTATAATCCTCTAAATATGGACTTGACCCAGAGCTCAGCATACAATTAACTGCTCTTGCTTTACATTATATGCCTTAGACAGCTTGTTCTGTTCCATTCCAAATGCCACTCTCAACACTCCTGCAGAGCGGGAGGCATTACAGTACTCAATGTATGTAAGTCTCTTTCTTTCTTCACCCATAAACTATGGCAATGGTTTCTTTGCTTTTAATATCTCCCACCTTCCCTTTACATGTCAAACTGAACTTCCTAAAATACTCCTTTATATGTATCATGCATTACTCATGAATATAAATTCCTCCCAGCTACATATAAAACTTAATCTCGTAAAGTTGGCGTTCAAGTTGTCCCAATTCACTAACTACGTCTCCAGTCTTACCTCCTACTAGTCATTTACCTGCTCTAATTAAAAACCATCTATAACAATTATTATTATTTTTTTTTTTTTTTTTTTTTTTTTTTTTACCAAATCCATTGTCCAGATTCCTACTTCAAAGCCCTTCCTCATAGTATTCTCTCTGGCTAGAATAGTCTTTCTTCTCCTCTATAATTGCCTACTTTTCATTCAAGGTCTGTATCTTACTTCAACTACTTCAGTCCACGTTTATCATGACCTGTGATACTGACGGCTGTTATTGTCTACTTGGCACTTAATCTTTACCATCCAGTTCTGTGTTCATATATAAGATTGTAAGACCCTCACTGAAAAGGACAATGTTGTATACCTCTTAGACATGTAAAAAGCAAGTGTTAAATAAATCATGGTGGTGGTATGCTACCAATGATCAACCAGTATTCTAAAGAGGCTTTTAAAAATTAAAGATGTAGACAATCTTTTAGGAACTTCAAAATGAAGAGAATAAGTTATTTTTTTCTATTGTAATATTTTGGCTTATTTAAGCTTAATAAATACGGCAATCAGTTGAACAGAAGCAAAGAGACTTGTAACCAAAGCCATGGATTCTGCAGAGTAGTCCCTGAAAGAGCAGAATATGTCAACTTAGCACAGACCACATGAGAGTGAAACAAGTGTCTATGTGATCTGATTATGAATATAAGCAAGTAGACAATGATTAAATAGATTTTAGAGTTATTACTGACAGGCACAAAATCTTTTTTTTAATCTCCATAACAAAAATGCCTAAGGCGAAATTAATATTGACTAGAAGGTAACCACTTGAATTAATCAGTTAACAAATGAATGAGAAAATGGATATATGGCAGGTACTGAAGTTACAGGAATTCCATTAACCTAATATTATCAATTAATACACTATGCCCAAAATACAGGTTTGCCTTTCCCAACAGATAACGAGACATACGGATTCACTGAGGTCACCTGGAGAAAATGGTGGATATCAGGCAGGACTAACTTGCAGCTCCCACTCGTGGGGACAAAACAGCACGTGGAGACTCACAATGTAAACTCTGCTCCAAGAACCACCACAAGAACATACCAGGAAAACCAAAAGAATGCACAGCCACTACTCCGTGAAACACTGTGAGTGCCCGAAGTGTGAGAGGGGGAAAGTCTGCCTCCAAACACACATCTTCACTGGGGAACCTGAAAATCCAGATCACAGGAGAAGAATTTAACCTTACCTAGGGCTGAAACGAATTTAGAGAGCTGAGTGAAATATAAAAATAGAAGCAGCAGGTCAGGTATGGTGGCTCATGCCTGCAGTCCCAACACTTTGGGAGGCAAAGGTGAGTGGATCGCTTGAGCCCAGGAGTTTGAGACAAGCCTGGCCAAACATGGTGAAACCCTGTCTCTACTAAAAATACAAAAAAAAAAAAAATTAGCTGGGCATGGTGGTGCACACCTGTAATCCCAGCTACTTGGGAGGCTGAGGCAGGAGAATTGCTTGAGCCCGGGAAGCGGAGGCTGCAGTGAGCCAAGATCAACGCCACTGCACTCCAACCTGGGCGACAGACCAAGACTCCATCTGAAAAAAAAAAAAAAAAAAAAAAAAAAAAAAAAAA